>NC_053494.1:14280582-14428082 GCF_905171775.1 Rana temporaria | reverse complement strand
TTACACAAACAACGTAAATTTACAAATTTTGACACGGGAACGACGGCCATAGTTAACATTGCTTGCACCTCATATAGCAGGGGCAACTTTACGCCGGGACAAGCCTAACGTAAACGTCGTAACTTTACTGCGTCGGCCGCGCGTACGTTCGGGAATTCGCGTATCTAGCTAATTTGCATACTCGACGGGGAAAACGACGGAGGCGAGACCTAGCGGGCCAAAAAAAAATTACATTTAAGATCCGACAGCGTAAGAGCCTTACGCCTGTCCGATCTAATATATATCTATGCGTAACTTATTCTAAGAATCAGTCGCATAGATACGACGGCCCAGATTAGGACTTACGACGGCGTACATGGCGTTGCGCCGTCGTAAGCCCTTTGAGAATCGGGGCCTTTGTTGTAGTAGGATTGCAAAAGACCTGGGACACCTTTGGGTACACCATGGGGAGTAGTAATGCGGCGCACGTACTGCGGTGCAGCGAACAGTGGGTGTGGCCAAACTGCGGTAACAGAGTTGTGTGTGACGATCTCGGCTACTTAGGGAGCCACAGTCTGGTCTGAATAAGGTGTCTGGGTTTCAGGAAGACTAAAACCTGGACATATGACTCAAAACCCAGACTGTTCAGGTGAATCCAGGTCAGGTGGCGAACCTAGGTGTCACCCCCCCTCATAATACGGAGGTTAGTGTCACCCCCCCTAATTCATAATACAGGGGTCAGTGCAGGGATGGACTGGCCATTGGGACTACAGGGAGTTTCCCGGTGGGCCGATGGCTCAGTGGGCCGGCTTCAGTGACAGCAGACCGCCGCCCCCTCCGCTCCTCTGTCTCTCCCTTCCCACAGTGATCACCTCCTCTCCCTCCACGCAGCGCTCACCTGGGGGGACCAGAGGAGCAGGGGGAGGACCAGAGGAGCAGGGGGAGGACCAGAGGAGCAGGGGGGACGACAGAGGAGCATGGGGGAGGGGACAGACAGCAGACTCAACAGCTATGGCCTGGGAGTTTCTCACTTCTGCCTAATCTTGTCCCAACTGATTCTTTGCTCCGGGTGAAATAATGTCTAGCTTCCCCACTGGTACTGCCTATAAGAGTACCAGTACCAGCCGTTCTACTCTAATAAAGTAGAACGGCTAGTGGCTAGTGAAGGGGGAGAGTGGGCTTGGGTGGCCGAGGGGGGGGGGGTGCGGGAGTTGTCCGGCCACCATGGGAGAAAATGCTTCTTGCCTGGCTCCGGCATATAGCGCGCACCCCTAAAGTGGACCCGCATTCCTGTAAAAATATTTGTTTAGTACTTACAGTTTTGGTGTCTTGCGCGGCGTCCATCGGCGGCCTCGTCGGGTCAGGCGTCCGTCTGCGGCTTCGGTGGTGTCCTCCTCGTCGGGTCCGGCGTCCGTCTGCGGCTTCGGTGGTGCCCTCCTCGTCGGGTCCGGGGTCCGGCGTCCGTCTGCGGCTTCGGTGGTGACCTCCTCGTCGGGTCCGGCGTCCGTCTGCGGCTTCGGTGGTGTCCTCGTCGGGTCCGGCGTCCGTCTGCGGCTTCGGTGGTGTCCTCGTCGGGTCCGGCGTCCGTCTGCGGCTTCGGTGGTGTCCTCCCGGCTTCTCCCACGCTGTTACCCGTCGAATCGCCGCTTCCCGCGCTCAGTTTGAATGCCTGCGCCGACATATACTGTCGTGCAGTACACGCGGCTACATTCAGCCAGGCTCGCCTTCACGCTCTGTGATGTTTATGCGTGAGCACGAGCGAAGCCGAGCCTGGCCGAATGTAGCCGAGTGTACTGCACTCATTATATGTCAGCGCAGGCATTCAAACTGAGCGCGGGTATCGGCGTATATCGCGCACCCATGATTTTCCCCTTATTTTAAGGGGAAAAAAGTGTGCGGTATACGCCGATAAATACGGTACTTATTTTTTGAGGGGTCAGCAATGAAACTAGAGGCTCGGAATGACAGCCAGGCAGTTGGCATTTTCTGGAAAGCAATTGGTAGCATCCGCGTTTCTCTGATGGCCGATTTTCTTTTAATGCAGCATGTTGACTCCAGTGGTTATTTGCACCCTAGTTAATGTTTTCACACACAGCCTAAGCCTTTCACCCTAAATCAACTCCAACATCTGTCACGCTGCACCTTTAAGGATGTTGCCAGCTGCTGTGCTTGTCTGTCATTGAAGACTGCGGCCAGTTTCAGAGCTGACAACTCTGCAGGCCCTGGGTTTTCACGCCAAGGGTCAATTGCTTTTCCCAGAACGCCAGGCGGCTTGTCAGTAACCCCTTAGCAGCTAAAACCGCCCGCAGCTGTGAAAGTGATCGCAATATATATAGTATATATAAAAAACAATACACGTTTCCCTTCGGGCCCATTCACTCTGTGGCCCTTTGGGGCATATACACTATATTGTCAAAAGTATTGGGATGCCTGCCTTAACACGCACATGAATGTCGTTAATGGAATCCCAGTCTTAGTCCGTAGGGTTCAATGTTGAGTTGGCCCTCTCTTTGCAGCTATAACAGCTTCACCTATTCTGGGAAGGCCGTCCACAAGGTTTAGGAGTGTCTATGGGAATGTTTGACCATTCTTCCAGAAGCGCATTTGTGAGGTCAGGCACTGATGTTGGACTCCGCTCTAATTCATCCCAAAGGTGTTCTATCGGGTTGAGGTCAGGACTCTGTGCAGGCCAATCAAGTTCCTCCAGAACTATGCAGGCACCATGAGATGGGATGCCAAATAGCCACTGCTATGGAAACACTAACAACTTTGGCGTAACACTGGTGACTGATTTAGGATAATGTCTGCACCAATTTCCATAACCACACCTACCCGTAGCATTTGACATTGTATTTACAATACATGTGTGCTTGTAAGCTAGGCTGAGGTCACTGGTCTATGTTTTTTAGCCATTTGGGCCTCAAGGAGGCTCAACAGAGAATGCCTCTGGTCAATGGTATTGATCATTGCGTGGAAGTAATTCAGTTTATAAGTCAGTCTTCCTTGTTTCTTGACAAAATTGGCCAAACACATATTTAGTTAGACAAAAAGTATCCTTTGCTCATTTTATGATCACATTAATTATCCCATATCAAGGATGAAAAAAAATCTCAATTACACAGTATTATTAACTACAATAATGTCCAAATTGGATTGGCTTGTGTCCTTTTTTTTATGGAAACACTTTCTTCTATTTCCCCTCTTTATCAGTGTTTCTTCCTGTCCCCTAGTACTCTGACCATTACTTGCCCCTAGGTAGAGAGAAGGTCAACGTTTTCATACACAAAGGCTGAAGAGCACACAAGGATGCTTGTGTGTCTGATAAATAGAAAGCTTCTCCTTTTGTCTCTGCTCCCCTAGACATGGGGAGCATTTCAGAGGTAGTAACTGTAGGCTGGAGACCTGGTACACTTGGCTGGAGACCTGGTACACTTGGCTGGAGACCTGGTACACTTGGCTGGAGACCTGGTACACTTGGCTGGAGACCTGGTACACTTGGCTGGAGACCTGGTACACTTGGCTGGAGACCTGGTACACTTGGTTGGAGACTTGGTACACTTGGCTGGAGACCTGGTACACTTGGCTGGAGAACTGGGGCATATGGCTGGAAACCTTGGGAACTTGGATGTAGACCCAGGGCACTTGGCAGGAGACCTAGGGTTCTTGGTTAGAGAACTAGGACACATGGCTGGAGACCTGGGACACTTGGCTAGAGACCCAGGGCACTTAGCAGGAGACCTAGGGTTCTTAGTTGGAGAACTAGGACACATGGCTGGAGACCTTGGGCACTTGGATGTAGACCCAGGGCACTTGGCAGGAGACCTAGGGTTCTTGGTTGGAGAACTAGGGCACATGGCTGAAGACCTTGGGCACTTGGATGTAGACCCAGGGCACTTGGCAGGAGACCTAGGGTTCTTGGTTGGAGAACTAGGGCACATGGCTGGAGATCTGGCACACTTGGCTAGAGACCCAGGGCACTTGGCAGGAGACCTAGGGTTCTTGGTTGGAGAACTGGGGGACATGGCTGGAGACCTTGGGCACTTGAATGTAGACCTAAGGTACTTGGCTGGAGACCTGGGGCACTAGCCTGGAGACCTGGGACCATTGCTTCAGATGCAATGGCTTAGCAAAGTCCCTTGCGTATGGTTCCCATTGCAATATCATTCTTAGGTTGTCATTGACAAAACAAATCCCTCTTCCAATTATTTCATTTTGCCAGGTGCTTTGTTTTATGGTAACCAATCTACCCATTGCATTAGACTGTTAAGGATGATGATATAAGAGCTATGCCATCTCATCTGTTTGAGTCTCTGCTCCCCTAGACATGAGCATTTCAGAGGTAGTAACTATAGGCATGAGACCTGATACACTTGGTTTGAGACCTGGTGCACTTGGTTGGAGACCTAGGGTTCTTGGTTGGAGATCAGGTGCACTTGGTTGGAGACCTAGGGTTCTTGGTTGGAGACCCGGGGCACTTGATTGGAAACCTAGGATACTTGGCTGGAAACCTGGGGTGCTTTTATTTTATTCATTCTTTATTTTTGCCAGTTGCTTTGTTTTATGCTAACCAGTATACCCTTTTCATTAGACAGTAGGATGATGATATAAGGGCTATGCTATCTCATCTTTATGAAACAGTAAATGAAGCAGAAAGGGATTTAGTTTGGGACAATGATGATCATCAATTCAAATTCTTATGCTTTACCATCTTCTTTTATCTACAGTGGTCTATCCCTGGAACCCAGATCTGTGGAGCAAGTCTTGTTGCGATGTGCAGAGGGAACAGTGGAATGGTTGTACCCAACAGGAGCTCTACGCCTCAGTCTGGAACCCCGCCAGCCCTTGGGCTCTCCAGGGTCTGGGCCCAGCCGCTTCACAGCCTGTATCAAACCGGTAGCCACGTTCCGAGGGGCACAGTTGTACTTGGAAAAAGAAGGCATACTGAAACTACTGATATCAGAGAAAGGGCCTTCTCCACATTCCAAGGTCCATTGCTTCAGTTGGCATCCTCACCAGAAGGTAGCGCTATTTCTGCAAGCCATCCCTCACCAGGACATTAGCCGACGCATCGCTTCTTTCCGATATGAGCTCAGAAGTGACTGGGATGGACAGTTAGCTCTACCTCTTAACAAGCTGAGCATGGAAGGTAAGTTCAGTGTTAACTTCTTCCTCTCTGCGTTCTTTCTGTTTGCAATATAATATGGATTAAAACTTATCTAAACCCAAGAACAAAAATGTAATCTATTGCAAGCTTTAAGCTTATTTATTTTGTTTTAACCTGGTGATCCTACCAGTAACACACTTCCTGTCCTAGGGTGACAACACTCATTCACTGTATCATCTGTAAAGGAACAGCGTTGTCACCCTAGGCCAGGAGTATAGAACACTTCCCCCTCTACCCTTCTAAAAAAAATGTGGGGGGGGGGGTTTCCTGTGGTTCACAGAGATTGCTGGGAACAATGTAAAGGCTGGTCATACACTCCTAGATTTCTCAGCATTCCCTCCATCCACACTAAACATTACAAATGGCTGAATCTCACCCACACATAGGGGGTTATTTACGAAAGGCAAATCCACTTTGCACTACGAGTGCACTTGGAAGTGCAGTCGCTGGAGATCTGAGGGGAAGATCTGAAATGAGGGGAAGCTCTGCTGATTTTATCATCCAATCATGTACAAGCTAAAATGCTGTTTTTTATTTTCCTTGCATGTCCCTCTCGGATCTATTGCGGCTGCACTTTGTAATGTAAAGTGGAGTTGCCTTTCGTAAATAACCCCCATAGTGTGAATGGGGGCTTAGGGTTTGAATAAATCTTAATGGTCAACCTCACCCAAAACTTAAATTTCAGTTTTGCGTGGGTGCTGGTAATCTAAACCACATACTGAGTTCTGATAGCTCTCGGGGACCCCAGTGGTGAAATATTCCTAGCTATGTGTGGGGCAGCAACAATGATTCACACAGTCGAGTGCTTGTATTTAATTAATGTAGCAACAGTTCACAACACATCCAATGGGAAGGCTACCCAGCCGGGTGCACTCACAGTTTCTACGTGAAGGAGCATATTTCCGCCAGACTGACAACGTCTGTTGAGAGGGGGCAGAATGCGGCCTGGCCAAGTTGTGCCCAGTCGGAAAGGTGTCCAGAAGAGATGGGAACCTAAGCTTTCCCTCCTCATCAGGAAACTTTCCCTAGCGCTAATACTGTCCCTACTTTAACAACTCGCTAAATGCTTGTCAAACCTGGGAGTCGGGGCCTTAGAAAGGCTCTAGTCCGACTCAAGACAGTTGCCAGAGTCACATGGGGTGGCAGCATCCAATTGGATCGCTTCCCCAGTGACCCAGGAAACCATAAAGGAACCATGTTTCTCCTAACTTCCTCTCCAACTGTTATATTCCTAGCTATGCGTGGGACAGCAACAATAA
Source organism: Rana temporaria (assembly GCF_905171775.1). Taxonomy (NCBI): domain Eukaryota; kingdom Metazoa; phylum Chordata; class Amphibia; order Anura; family Ranidae; genus Rana; species Rana temporaria. Next base: position 14,421,680 of record NC_053494.1, on the reverse strand, counting down.
TTCACACAGTCGAGTGCAATGTAAAACTTGTATTGAATTAATGTAGCAACAGTTCACAACAAATCCAGCGGGAAGGCTACCCAGCCGGGTGCACTCACAGTTTCTACACGAAGGAGCAGATTTCAGCCAGAATGACAATGTCTGTTGAGAGGGGACAGAATGCGGCCTGGCCAAGTTGTGCCCAATCGGGAAGGTGCCCAGAAGAGATGGGAACCCAAGCTTTCCCTCCTCCTCATCCCGAGCGCTACTACTGTCCCTACTTTACCAACTCGCTAAATGCTTGCCAAACCTGGGAGTCAGGGCCTTAAAAAGGCTCTACCCCGACTCAAGATGGTCGCCAGAGTCACATGGGGTGGCCGCATCCAATCGGATCGCTTCCCCAGTGACCCAGGAAACAATAAAGGAACCATGTTTCTCCTAACTTCCTCTCCAACTGCAATGCCGCTGTGGATAGAGCTATGGGCAGTGGAGAAAGTAGACTGCTATACAGAAAAAACAAACTCCTGCGCACGGGTGGATTGTCCAACAATGATTCAATATTCCGCATGGAAAACACCAGCAGTGTCAAAAACAGTAACAGTGGCCTTGCTGCCCTTCATGGACGGGGAAGGTCCTAGTAGAAGGTCCGCGTTTCGAGGCGACAAGGACCTCTTCATAACTGCTGGGCTCTGATGAAGAGGTCCTTGTGGCCTCGAAATGCGTAAGCCGGCAGTGACACACCTCTATCCCCCCTATTCTGGAGTGTGGTTCGAGGGGTATCTACCACATCGTTGTTGACAAGCCTACTTTGTTATCTCCTTTGTGTAGTTTTCCATTTTTATACAATTTTATTAAACTGTCAACGGTAACACACTAGGCTGGTGCGCCTTTCTTTCTCTTCTTGTTTCGAGAAAGTAGACTGCACCTATCTACCTGCATATCTGAGGCAGCCATAGCGAGAGGAGCAGAACCAAGAACCTTAGTAAAATGTCAGCACTGATGTCTTTGGTGGAAAAGAGAATATTGATTTGTCCAGAGATACATATTCAAGAAAAGGATTTATATTATGATTATTTGACTCTAGTAGGTAGATTCAGTAAGAGTTAGGCCGACTTATCAGTAGATAAGCCGGCCCAACTCAGAATCTACGCCGACGTATGTTTAAGCGTATGCTCAAACAGAGATACGCTTAAACATATCTAAGATACGACGGCTTGCGCCGTCCTATCTTAGATTGCAATTTTTCGGATGGCCGCTAGATGGCGCTTCCATTGCGGTCGGCGTAGAATATGTAAATGAGTTGATACGCCGATTCACGAACGTACGCCCGGCCGCCGCAGTCGATTTACGCCGTTTCCGTAAGGCCTTAGGAGGCCTAAAGTTATTCCACCTATTAGGTGGAATAACAATGTTAAAGTATGGCCGCCGTTCCCGCCGCGAGGTTCGAATTTTTAACGTCGTTTGCGTAAGTCGTCCACGAATCGGGATTTACGACGTTTACATCCACGTCAAAATCAATAGGCCCGTGCGGCGTACGTAACCGCAATGCACACTGGGAAATGTAGTCGCCCGGCGCTTGCGCAGTGACAAGAAAACGTCAAAAACGTGAGGTCAAGCCTCATTGCCATTAAACATGCCCCCCCCCCCAACCCATTTAAATTAGACACCCGCCCCCCGCATTTACACTACGCCGCCCTATGTAAGGAGGCAAGTACTTTGTGAATCATGTACTTGCCTCTCTTACTTAAGGCGGCGTAGTGTAAACACGCTAGGCTACGCCGACCTAGATTTGCGCGCCCCTACCTGAATCTACCTATAAGTGGCTAATATGGGCCTACCAATGCTCCAGAAAGACTCTTGAGACTTTCCAAGTATGGGTTCTAAGGAAAGAACATAACCAGGAAGAAGATCCAAAGTTTGCATTCTTCCCCCATAAAGCAGCGTAATCCTTTACCGATACCGGCATCCTGCGGTGCGACTCTCACTAACATTAGTAATGCAAATTTATCACAGCTTAGTGAATAGGTTTGGGCTTTAGCAGCAGTCTGCCAAGTGAAGCCATCACAGCCTGTTGGGGGAGGTAAAAGTGTTTTGAAGTTTCTTCCCTTCCCCCGCCCCCCCTTTCGCTCTCTAAACAACAGGGCAGTGTCCTGCTGGGCCTAAGGATATAACCATTAACCCCATTAATTAGCCAGATAAGAAGCAGAGCAAGGGGCGTGCTACCATGACAACTGACAGGTCTTTTGATTTCCAGCACAGATACTTATTCAGTCCTAAAATTAGCCAACATGCAAACCTTTGTTTGAACATACAAACCCACTCTGATGTGTATATGGAAACTCAAGAGTTGACTAAAAAACGTAATGTTTTGGCTCGGCGTGTCAAGGCAATATGGTGTCCGTCATAACAAAAGTGAGGACCACTGAAAGCTGAATCAGGGACGTTCCTCCACCATCAGTGGCAAACCCTAGCTATCGGTCCCTTATTGTTTTAGAATCTCCAAAATGTGTAGAACCATGTAAACTATATATGGATGGTTTTAATGTAAGGAGTGAAGGCCACAATGCATTTACTGTACCTATTACTTTATTCAAGCCAGAAAAGTAGGCTGGATTTTTATTGGCTGATGCGCTTTGCGTCTTGTTTTTTTTGTTTATTGGGTAAATAATCCAGAATCCCCCAAAAATGGGCCCCTAGTTGGTGTCCTGACTATCAGGTTTGGTTCCTAGATGGCCAGAAAAATGCCGGTATTGTTCATCATTGCTCTAAAATTGATCCACAGGAACAGGCAAGTCAAAAATAAGATGAGAGTTGAATTGCGTAAAAAATAAATTAATATAATAATAATAATACTGTGCACCATATAGTCATTTATCCAAAATGTATCCAAAAACAGAGAAAAAATATTTGTGAAGTATTTAAAGCCCAACTCAAAACTATGGGCTAAATTCACAAAAGGTTATCTATCACGTGACCCATTTTTCCCAAATATCTCATAGTTACATAGTAGGTGAGGTTAAAGCGGGAGTTCACCCTAAAAAAAAATTGTAACCTTAGATTGATGCTTATTTTGTCAAGGGGAATCAGGTGTTTTTTTTAAATCGAAGCTGTACTTACCGTTTTAGAGAGCAATCTTCTCCGCCGCTTCCGGGTATGGTCTTCGGGACTGGGCGTTCCTATTTTGATTGACAGTCTTCCGACAGGCTTCCGACGGTGGCATCCATCGCGTCACAAGTAGCCGAAAGAAGCCGAACGTCGGTGCGGCTCTATACGGCGCCTGCGTAAAACTGTCAATCAAAATAGGAACGCCCAGTTCCGCAGCCCATACCCGGAAGTGGCGGAGAAGATCGCTCTCCACAACAGTAAGTACAGCTTCGATTTTAAAAAAACTAGCCGATTCCCCTAGACAAAATGAGCATGAATCTAAGGTTAAAAATTAACATTTGTGGGTGAACCTCCACTTTAAATAAACTAAATAGGATTGATCCCAGGACAGAACCCTGGGGGACCCCGCTTTCCACACCAGACCATTCTGAGTACTTCCCATTTATCACCACCCTCTGAACTCACCCCTGTAGTCGGTTTTCAATCCATGTACTCACCCTTTGGTCCATGCGGACAGATCTTAGTTTGTACAGTAAACGTTTATGGGGAACTGTATCGAATGCTTTTGCAAAATCCAGATACATCATGTCTACGGGCCTTCTTTTATCTTGATGGCAACTCACCTTATAGAAGGTTAATAGGTTAGTTCGGCAAGAACGATTCTTAATGAATTCATGTTGATTACTACTAATAATACAGTTTTTATTACTAAAATCTTGCATATAGTCCTTTATCATCCACTCCAAGAGCTTACATACTATTGATGTTAGGCTAACTGGTCTGTAGTTCCCAGGGATATATGTTGCCCCTTTTTAAATATTGGTGCTACATTGGCTTTTCTCCAATCAGCTGGTACCATTCCAGTCAGTAGACTGTTCATAAAAATTATTAGGAACAATGGTCTGGTAATTACTTGACTGGTCCCAGGCGATCGCCTGTCCAATTGCATCGCGCAGCGCCGCTCGCGCATGAGCAGTGGGTACCCGGCCGTGAAGCCGAAAGCTGTCACGGCCAGGTGCCCACACTTGGAATGAAGACGCCGGCCGGAGAGGGGGGGGGGGGAGCGGAGCCCCGGCCAGCGTGTCGCTGGAACGTGGAGCAGGTGAGTGTCTGTTTATTAAAAGCCAGCAGCTACACTGTATGTAGCTGCTGACTTTTAATAAACATGAAAACTGACTGGAACACCCCTTTAAGTACCCTCGGTTGTAAGTCATCTGGTCTTGGTGATTTATTAATGCTACGTTTTTCAAGCCTATTTCTAATTCTATCCTCTGTTAGCCATGAGGATACTTCCTGTGATGTGTCATGAGGACCTCATGCAACACTGAAAATGTCAATTCACTATCCCTTTATGCTGTATTTAACTCAGAAAGTTAAAACAGTGGGTAAATACCACATAAAACAATGTTAAAGTCAATTCACTTAAGGAAATAATTAAATGCATGCACTACGTAATGGTCCAGGCATGCGAAATTTAAGAAATGTATATAGTTTCAGCTGGTTGTTAAGGAGCCAACAACCGCCATGTCCTTAACAACCAAGCTATTCACTGGTTGTTAAGGACAGAAAACTTCAGTTTGTTATGTCTACGCTGGAACAATGGGTGGCACAACCAGACTATTGTAGATCTAGTTTTCCTCTCTTAAGCCTCGTACACACAATCAGTCCATCCGATGAGAACGGTCTGAAGGACTGTTGTCATAGGTTAACCGATGAAGCTGACTGATGGTCCGTCGCGCCTACACACCATCGGTTAAAAAACCGATCGTGTCAGAACGCGGTGACGTAAAACACAACGACGTGCTGAAAAAAAACAAAGTTCAATGCTTCCAAGCATGCGTCGACTTGATTCTGAGCATGCATGGATTTTTAACCGATGGTTGTGCCTACTAACGATCGGTTTTGACCTATCGGTTAGGAATCCATCGTATAAATTTTAAAGCAAGTTGGCTTTTTTTTAACCTATGGTTAAATAACCTATGAGGCCCACACACGATCGGTTTTGACCGATGAAAACGGTCCTTCAGACCATTGTCCTCTGGTTAACCGATCGTGTGTATGAGGCCTAACACATCAGCTCCCAATGGACATATGAGTTGTTTATTGTGAAGTGGGTGGAAGCAAATACATTTGTGTGCTTTTGAATTGTAGGAGGAGGTCATAAGTCAGACGTAGCCCCCTGGAAGTTCACAATCTATAATTGAACACGCAACTCATTTTACTCTGCATCTTGGACTTAATGTCTATTAAACTCCTTTTTTCTTTACATTTTTGTATAGGTGCCTGTCGCCCCTGCAACGACACAGAAATTCTAATGGCTGTCTGCACTAGTGACTTTGGTGAGTAAATATCACGTTCACTTCTTGCATAGTTTCAATGTAAACCTGTGATTGGTCCATACTAAGATAAGATATGGGTGCTCTTTACAGGAGGGGTCATAAAGACATAGATTTGCCGAACGTTCGGGCAGCTTTTGTCGGACAGGCTGCCGTACACACAAGCAGAATATCGTCCAGTTTCTGTTGAACCGGCCGTTACCATATGATATCGGCCCGTGTGTATAGAGATTTAGAAAACTATGTCTAGTTCTGGAGACCTCAATGACAAAAAGATATTTATCAGATATACACAGACGGATGTATACAGACACAAGCAACAGAATTGGTGAAAGGTCTGAGGGACAAAATATATCAAGAGAGACTGGAGGAACATCACATGTACAGTCTTGAAGGAAAAGAGGGGGAGGGGGGACGTGAAACCTTTGATTGCAGGAAGGGTGTAAATAAGATTTAGAAGATCAGAATTTTCAATATGGAGCTAAGCTCACGGCCATTGAGACATGACCACAAACTAACAGGAATAGTAGAGTTCAAAAGTATTACAATTATCAAAAGAGTCTTAAAAGATATTATTTTACTGAAAAATAATAATCATTTAACAGTTAGGCCTCGTACACACGACCAGACATGTCCGATGAAAACGGTCCGCGGACCGTTTTCATCGGACAGGTCTGCTGGGATCTTTTGGTCTGATGTGTGTACACACCATCAGACCAAATTCCCCGCTGACAGAATACGCGGTGACCTGGCGGCGACGATGACGCGGCGATGTGCGCGAACCAGGAAGTTCAATGCTTCCACGCATGCGTCGAATCACTTCGACGCATGCGTGGGATTTCGATGGACCAGTTTCAGCGGACATGTTCGGTCGTGTGTACAAGGCCTTAGTGAATTTAAACATGCTTGGACATTCATAGATCTAAATTCAGACATAAGGGTCAAAGTAGGGTGACCAGACATCCCCAGATTTGTCCCCGGATTGCAGTGGTATGGGGGCGGGGGGGATCTGGTACTCTTGCCCCAGGTGCAGCATTTAAGGGATTTAGGGGCTGCCCCCCAAGTGTGCTGTGTTGCCCCCCTCCCCCACCCAGGGACTCCTGTGGTTCAGCCTGTCCCCCATGATCCCTCTGGTGTGGGTGGCCGTGTGTGAGAACGGTGGAGAGGAGGGGCGGTGCAGAGTGTACGGCCGCTATTGTAGAAGCTCCTGGCAGGGGATACTGAGGAGCGGCTGGGTGTCGGGGAACAGTACCTGGTGCTGGGGAGAGCCCTGCTCCGATGGATTATCATTGAGGCCATGGAGAGGTGAGCAAAACCAACCAATCTACACTGTTCATGTGGGGGGTGAGTAGTGCAGGAATCAGGTAGGTCAGTTGTCAGTATAGAACTCAGGTAGGTCAGTGTAGTGGTCAGTATAGGAATCATGTAGATCAGTGTAGGCAGGGCTGGACTGGGACAAAAATTTGGCCCTGGACTTCATCCAGACTGGCCCACTTTGACAGGTCTCTCCCATGGCGGCCGGACAACTCCCGCACCCCCCCGGCCACCCAAGCCCCCTCTCCCCCTTCACTAGCCGTTCTACTTTATTACAGTAGAACGGTTGGTACTGGTACTCTTATAGGCAGTACCAGTGGGGAAGCTAGACATTATTTCACCCGGGGCAAAGCATCAGTTCGGTGCCCCCCCTTATGGGACAAGATTAGGCAGAAGTGAGAAACTCCCAGGCCATAGCTGTTGAGTCAGCCTGTCCCCTCCCCCCATTCTCCTCTGTCGTCCCCCCTGCTCCTCTGTCGTCGTCCCTGCTCCTCTGTCGTCCCCCATGCTCCTCTGTCGTCCCCCCTGCTCCTCTGGTCCTCCCCCCTGCTTCTCTGTTCCCCCCAGGTGAGCGCTATGGGGAGGGAGAGGAGGTGAGCAGTGCGGGAAGGGAGAGACAGAGGAGCGGAGGGGGGAGGCGGTCCGCTGTCACTGAAGCCGGCCCACTGAGCCATCGGCCCACCGGGAAACTCCCTGTAGTCCCAATGGCCAGTCCATCCCTGAGTGTAGGAATCAAGTAGATTAGTGTAGTGGTCAGTGTAGGAATCAGGTAGGTCAGTTGTCAGTATAGGAATCGGGTAGGTCAGTGTAGTGGTCAGTATAGAAATCATGTAGATCAGTGTAGGAATCAAGTAGATTAGTGTAGTGGTAAGTGTAGGAATCAGGTAGGTCAGTGTAGTGGTCAGTGTAGGAATCAGGTAGGTCAGTGTAGTGGTCAGTACAGGAATCAGGTAGGTCAGTGTAGTGGTCAGTACAGGAGTCAGGTAGGTCAGTGTAGTGGTAAGTATATAACTTAGGTAGGTCAGTTTAGTGATCAGTGTAGGAATCAGGTAGGTCAGTGTAGTGGTCATTACAGGAATCAGGTAGGTCAGTGTAGGAATCAGGTAGGTCAGTGTAGTGGTCAGTACAGGAATCAGGTAGGTCAGTGTAGTGTTCAGTGTAGGAATCGGGTATGTTAATGCAGTGGTCAGGTAGGTCAGTGTAGGAATCGGGTATGTTAATGCAGTGGTCAGGTAGGTCAGTGTAGGAATCGGGTAGGTTAGTGCAGTGGTCAGGTAGGTCAGTGTAGGAATCAAGTTGGTGAGTACTACTGTACTAGTGAAAGGGACTCAGGGAGTGCTAAAAGTCTGGCTGGGGGTGCACATTTCTTGCCTTGTCCCGGGCGCTGACAACTCACCTACACCACTGACTGCGTATATAATTTGAGGAAAATAAGTGTATAAAGAGTATTGCCACCATTCTCTCATGATATCCTGCATACTTTTTTAATACAGCAAATACTGAATGAGCGATTTTTAAGAATCACAAATTTTTAGAGCCAAGCCCATGAATTAAGAATCTCTAAAAATGAGCTGCAAAGCAAGTTGTCCTTTAACGTCCGACGCAAAGCCTTGAACAGCCAACGTTTTAGCCGTTATCTCATCTCCAATCTCATACTGTGCTGACGTCCACTTAAAAATAGATTTAACATTAGTTGTTTGGCATTTTTTGACAAAACCCTCCAGCATGAGCAGCATATTTTGTAGTCTTAACTCATGGGCTTGGCTTGGCTTGACTCGGTGGAATGCAATAATGACTCAGTCAAGCGTTCAGTCCATCCCCAACCCCCGATCGCCTATTTCCTTCTGAGCTCTTACCTAAGCCTCCTTTGCCCCCTGCTGAATCCTAATAAAGAGTGAAGAGAGATTGTCTGTGCAGAAGGGGGGTATCCGCAGAGATTCAGTTTCCTTGGCAATGCGGCCTGAGGGAAAGGCTTAAACCTTCTGTGTAGGCCTCAGGTCTTACTTTTGTTTTTGTACTAGGCCTCAGGTCTAGAATGTTTAGGGATGGTGATGCTATAAGTCTAAAAATTTGATTTTCTGTTTGTTTAGTACAGGGGTCTTAAACTGGTGGCCCTCCAGCTGTTGGGAAACTACAAGTCCCATGAGGCATTGCAAGGCTGACAGTTTTAAGCATGACTCCCACAGGCAGTTAGGGCAGACAAGAGAAAGCAATTATTATAATTTGTTTTATTTTCTTTAAAGTAGAGCTAAACTCATTCTCTAAAATCTCAGATAAGCCTTGATATCTTAACCACTTCACCAGTTGGCTGGCCAAAGACCAGAGCATTTTTTGCTCTTTTGCACTGCGTCGCTTTAACTGACAATTGCGCGGTCGTGCGACGTGGTTCCCAAACAAAATTGACGTCCTTTTTTTCTCACAAATAGAGCTTTCTTTTGGTGGTATTTGATCACCTCTGCGGTTTTTATTTTTTGCGATATAAACAAAAAAAGAGCGTACATTTTGAAAAAAAAGCAATATTTTTTACTTTTTACTATACTAAATATCCACAAAAAATATTTTTTTCCCCCTCAGTTTTAGCCGATACGTATTCTTCTACATATTTTTGGTTAAAAAAAACGCAATAAGCGTTTATTGATTGGTTTGCGCAAAAGTTATAGCATCTACAAAATAGAGGGTAGGTTTTAGGGCATTTTTATTATTATTTTCTATTTGTTTTACTAGTAATGGCGGCGATCTGCGATTTTTGTCATGACTACGACATTATGGCGGACACATCAGACACTTTTGACACATTTTTGGGACCATTGTCATTTTTACAGCGACCGGTGCTATAAAAATGCACTGATTACTGTAAAAATTACACTGGCAGGGAAGGAGTTAACCAGTAGGGGGCGCTGAATGGGGTTAAGTGTGTCCCGGGGATGTGCCTTGTTTACATCAGCATTTCCCTGTGCTTCCTCTCCGTGTGTCAGAGAGGAAGAATGGGGAAATGTTGATGTAAACAAGGAATTTCCCCGTTCTGCCTAGTGACAGGCACACTGATCACAGCTCCCTGTAATCGGGAGCAGTGATCAGTGTCGTGTCACACGTAACCCATCCCCCCCACAGTTAGAACACACCCCCAGGACACACTTAACCCCTTCAGCGCCCCCCTACTGGTTAACCCCTGTACTGCACGCAACCAACAATTCCGCGTCTTAAAGGGCAACGTTAATCGTGCCCAGCTGTGCCATTCTGCCAACGTATATCGGCGTTATCAGGGCCGTCTTAATAGCATCATGGGACCCTGGGCAGAGTAATGCTCTGGGGCCCCTATAATGATGACAGTGCAGGTAAACAGACATCAAGTAGGTAGAGGGCAGACTGCCTCCCCTGTGTATCCATCACTCTCAGTGCCATCATGGGGCCCCCAATTTCGGGGCAGCGTGGGTTCGAGGACCAGCTGCTTTGGGGAAAGTTCAGGGGCCCCCCCATGCAGCTGGGGCCCCTGGGCAATGCCCAGGTGTGCCCTCTCATTAAGGGCATTATAAGTTCAAAGATTATTATCTTTTTATATATGCATACCTGATTTTATGTTGAACTGAGACAGCAACAGCAGCAATCTGTTATTTCAAAAGCTTGCAATTGATATGCTCACTTGCTTTTCTTCTTTTTCACAGTGGTGCGCGGCAACATCCGAACGGTGCTCAATGACGGGGACCTGCAAGAATCTGTGATCGCAGTCAGTGTCACGAGGGTCTATCGCCAGAAGTTCACATTATTTCACCCCCGAGGACACTCTGTAAAATCTCTCGGACAAATTAGGACACCTCTCAGCTGCGGGGTCCGACCGGGACCCGGCAGTTTTCTGTTCATGGGTTGGGTACACTTTGGCGACGCCTGGTTAGGCTGCGCACCACGCTACAAGGATTTCAAAAAGGTATATGAAACGGCCACGGAGACCCACGAAAACCCATGTGAGATCGCACTAGACTGAGGTTACCATGAAAATTTGGAACAATCTCTACAGAAAATGAAGGAGTCTATTGTATGGCTGGATAGAATGTTGGCCATCAACGTTATCTTCAAGAACTTCACGGCTTTCATGAATCCAAGGCCAACACCCCCCCCCCCCCCCCTGTTAGCTAAAGTATGACTCTTCAAGTCTCCGGACATTACCCCCTACTACATAAGTCTTGATAGTTTATCAAGACATCCTTCAAAGTCATGCTATATTTCGATTCAAGGTTTTTCAGAGTGACTCCAACTACTGTGAAAAAAAAATGGCCTCCTGGATCATTTTCTGGGCTTAAACCAACCGGAAGAATTCATTTAAAGCCTGAAGGACTTTGAAAGGTCTTATTTCTGTGAATTCACAAGTGGTGGAGAAGCCACGAACACGGAGTCTTCTTCAGGACCAACTCCTTTCCTTCTCACAATTTTGCACTCCTAAAGAGACGTTAGAAAGAACTGAGCCAGTTCTTATATTCCCTTTATTTGTTAGGGAGTACTTTATTGCTTATAGCCACATGCGGCCACCTCCAAGATGGTGGAACGGCATGTATCTCTTCGAAGAAACCTAATGGCAGCTTAAAACGAACACTGAACATATTGTGGGTGCCGAAGCCCTCAGTATCCATGTAGCACTCTCTTTTTTTTTTTTTTTGTGATTCAACCAGTATTAAATGAAAACTAAAAGGGAAAATTAAATACTAGAGTGTGGACAGGCCCCTGGTTGGCAGGGCATTCTGGGAATTCAAAATTGGTAGAATAACTGGGATATCGAGCAATATTATTCCCCGCTACTCTAAACTGGAGTTTCTGTGGCAGTGGAGTGAAGGGGATAGTTTTATATTCCCACCTTTTTTTTTTTTCTAATAACATATCATATAAAAATCAGCATGTGACTGCTTCAGCTTTAAAAAAAAATGGATGACCAGTCATTTACGATCGTCTGACTTGCTAAATAATGAATTGGTCAGCCTTGTATTGTCATTGACCATTAATGGACTAATGGTGGAAAGATCAATATTAACAGTGGGCTAGATTCAGGTAGGGGCGCGCATAGTTACGGCGGCGCAGCGTATCGTATTTACGCTACGCCGCCGCAACTTACCGGAGCAACTGCAGTATTCACAAAGCACTTGCTCCGTAAGTTGCGGCAGCGTAGCGTAAATGGGGCCGGCGTAAGCGCGCCTAATTCAAATGTGGAAGGGGGCGTGTTTTATGTTAATGTGTGATGACCTGACGTGATTGACGTTTTTTTACGAACGGCGCATGCGCCGTCCGTGTACATATCCCAGTGTGCATTGCTCCCAAGTACGCCGCAACAACGTATTGGTTTTGACGTGAACGTAAATTACGTCCAGCCCTATTCGCGAATGACTTACGCAAACGACGTAAAAAAATCAAAAATCAAAGCGGGAACGACGTCCATATTTAACATTGCGTGCGCCTCATAGAAGCAGGAGCAACGTTACGCCGAAAAAGCCTTACGCAAACGGGCGCACGTACGTTTGTGAATCGGCGTAACTAGGTAATTTGCATACTCTACGCCGAAAACAACGGAAGCGCCCCTAGCGGCCAGCGTAAAAATGCACACAATTATACGCCACCGCATTCAAGTTACGTCGGCGGAGGAAGCCTATTTTTTCAACGTATCTGCCTTGGAGAATCGGCGTAAAGATACGCCAGCGCAGATTTGAAATTACGGCGGCGTATCTGGAGATGAATCTAGCCCAATGTGTTGGAGACCGTGTTAGACTGAATGGATCAGTCACTGGCCTTCCAGTGGGTTGTGCCCTATGGTGGATTCTAGTGATGGACACTCTCAGGCCTCGTACACACGATCAGTCCAAACTAATGAAAACGGACTGAAGTTCAGTTTCATCGGTCCAAACCGACCATGTGTAGGCCCCATCGGTCTGTTGTCCTTCAGTCCCAAAACAGAGAACTTGCTTTATAATCGGACCGATGGACGCCTGACCGATCGGTCAAAACCGATGGTTAGTACGCAAAAGCATCGGTTCCAAACCCGGGCATGCTCAGAATCAAGTCGACGCATGCTTGGAAGCATTGAACTTCGTTTTTCTCTGCACGCCGTTGTGTTTTACGTCACCGCGTTGGACTCGATCGGTTTTTAAACTGATGGTGTGTAGGCACATCAGACCATCAGTCAGCTTCCGATGAAACTGAACTTCAGTCCGTTTTTATCAGTTTGGACTGATCGTGTGTACAGGGCCTTAGGGCTTGGACCCTTACCTTTTCTGTATGACCTGGCTCTTACCGTTTCAGCATGTAGACTTGGATAGGAAAAATGGAGCCCCCAGTGTCCAAAGAAATGCAAATCCTAAAGTATGATTCACAGGCGTTTATTAAAAGTAGCAATATGTACATCAAACCAACATAATTTGCCCGAGCCTTGACTGGCTCTATGACATCAGCCGACAGCAGGCTTCAGCTCGCTGTCTGCTGAAAACGGGTTCCAGGAGTGCAGAACGAGAGAAGTACAGCAAATAAGCTTTGGCTGTACTTCTCCTTTAAGGTGGAAACTGTCTAGTCTTTAGAACCACTTTATTGAGGTTCGGTACGACTAATTCATATAGTAAGATTGGTCAGGGAACCAATTAGCATACGTGAAATAACGCTTGACATTATTTTCGATTTTTACGATTTTTATTTCCAGAATGAAATATTTTCTGTGAGATTGATACCTCCCGAAACTTTCATGGGCCAAACGGGGACGCTACGAAGTCAGAGTACACTGTTGTCTTGCTGAAATCGGCACAGTTGGGAGGTTCCAAGTCACACAACCCCTTTTAGGTCAGCTTAGGGTATTTCTAAATCTGACAGTAATGCCGCGTACACACGATCGGTTTGTCTGATGAGAACGGTCTGATGGACCGTTTTCCTCAGACTAACCGATCGTGTGTGGGCCCCATCGGTTATTTATCCATCGGTTAAAAAAATAGGAACTTGTTTTAAAATTATCTGATGGTTAACTAACCGATAGAAAAAAACGATCGTCTGTGGGTACGTCCATCGGTTAAAAATCCATGCATGCTCAGAATCAAGTCGACGCATGCTCGGAAGCAGTAAACTTCATTTTTCTCAGTACGTCGTTGTGTTTTACGTCACCGCGTTCTGAAACGATCGTTTTTTTAACCAATGGTGTGTAGGCAAGACTCAGCTTCATCGGGTATCTGATGAAAAAATCCATCAGACCGTTTTCATCGGATGAACCGATCGTGTGTACAGGGCATTACTTTTGCAGAAATAAATCCCATATCTAAAAAATAAAACAAAAAAAAAAAAGCAAAAAATAAAAAAAAAGAAGATTGATGCCATCTTTGGCTCGGTACATTTTTTATGCTACAGAGCAAAATCTCAAAGAGGTTATTTTTTATAAATGCATTTTTATTTATTTTCTTTTATTTTTGTTTCTTTTTCTAAATTCGAAAAAAGTGCACTAAAAGTTTTTTTTTTTTTTAACAATACCAAAATTTGTGTTTTTGTAAAGCAGATTCGCAGTCATCTTTTCGTGTTTATGTCTTGTGATTATTGCCTTTGCATTATAAATGTTATACAGGGGCATTATATCATGCCAATAAGAGGCTTTTCTTATAATAATGAAAAATATATATTTTTTGTTTTGATAAGACTTATTTGCATTGTGGAACCCTCTTGAAATCACCGGTCATCTCTTTACTGTACATTATGATGGATCTGCTGGAAAAAAAAAATGGTATATTTGTAAAAAAAGAAATAAAAATGTTTTTGATACTGCTGCAATGAAAGCTAGGTCACTGCCAGACTCGATTCCATGGCCCTCCCGTGCCCCACAATGACAGCAAGGCCTTGTGGGGGCACCGAGGGTGGTCATGGGTAATCTAGTCATGTAACCTGCAATATATATGAAGAACCAATGTAAATAATTGTTCAAAAGACAGAACTTTATGTAAATGGTTTGTACATTTAAATGTGATTTTTATATGTTCCTTCATACATGCTTTGTCATATGTGTTTTATATAAAAAAAAAAAAAAAATTGTCTCTTGTTTTTTATTTTTTATGTTTTCACTCTTTCTATTAAATCAGGTAAAAAACAATATTTTTGAAAAAAAAAATTACACTTTATAGAGTTTTGATATTTATGTAAGAAACACAAAATTAATAATTATGTTAAAGAGACCCTGTCACTAAGTTAATACACAAACAAATTCAGTATTTTAAACACTTGGGGGCAGATCCACAAAGCGAGTACGCCAGCGTATCTACTGATACGCCGGCGTACTTTCAAATTACCCGCGTTGTATCTTTGTTTTGAATCCTCGAAACAAGATACGTCGGCATCTGGGTTAGACCCGACAGACGTACGGCTTCGTACGCCTTCGGATCTAAGATGCAATTCTTCGGCGTCCGCTGGGTGGCGTTCCCGTCGTAATCTGCGTCGAGTATGCAAATTAGCTATTTCCGACGATCCACGAACATACGAGCGGCCGTCGCATTCTTTTACGTTGTCTCTAGTCGGCTTTTTCCGGCGTATAGTTAAAGCTGCTGTTTCGTGGCGTATAGTTAGACCTGCTATGTTAAGTATGGCCGTCGTTCCCACGTTTAATTTCAATTTTTTTTTCACGCAATGCACGGCGGGAAATTTAGGGACGGCGCATGCGCAGTTCGTTCGGGGCTGGGACGCGCCTCATTTAAATGAAACACGCCCCCTACCAGCCTAATTTGAAATCCGCGCCCTTATGCCGCGGGAGATAGACTACGCCGCCATAACTTACGGCGCAAAATCTTTAAGGATTCGAACCAAACTGCAGTAAAGTACGGCGGCGTAGCGTGTCTCAGATACGGTGCGCCGGGGCAGATCTTTGTGGATCTGCCCCTTACACGTTTTTTATTTTATTTATTTTTTACCATACCTGATTTTTAATTTGCCTTCAACGGCATGTTTGAATATCCAAGAAAATTTTAGTACTCCAAAAAATATATATATATATTCCCTAGCACAGCCCCTTCCATCTTGCATGCCATAGCCCTAAATTTATTTTATATTCATTGTCTAGTCTTTTTTTTAATTCACAAATGCATATATATATATACACACACACAGTAAAACCTTGGTTTGAGAGTAACTTAGTTTGAGAGTGTTTTGCAAGACAAGCAAAATGTTTTAATAAATTTTGCCTTGATATACAAGCGATGTCTTGATATGAGAGCAGCGTCATGTCACAACTGAGTATAAAAAAGAAGAGAGGAGCCTCTAAGTGTAGCAATATGGTTACATTTAATGAAGGTACAACATTTAGAAACGTATTCCTACACTAATGCCCTGTACACGCGATTGGTTCGTCTGATGACAACGGTCTGACGGACCGTTGTCATCGGACGAACCGATCGTGTGTGGGCCCCATCGTTTTTTTTCCCATCGGTGGAAAAAACTTAGAACCTGTTTTAAAATTATCTGATGGTTAAAAAACCGATAGAAAAAAACGATCGTCTGTTGGGAAATCCACGCATGCTCAGAATCAAGTTGACGCATGCTCGGAAGCATTGAACTTCATTTTTCTCAGCACGTCGTTGTGTTTTACGTCACCGTGTTGGACACGATCGGATTTTTAACTGATGGTGTGTAGGCAAGACTGATGAAAGTCAGCTTCATCGAATATCTGATGAAAAAATCCATCGGTCCGTTTTCATTGGATGAACCGATCGTGTGTACAGGGCATTAGAGGTGCTTCTCTTCTCTTTTGTACCCTGTAAAAAAAAAATGCTTCGATTATACAAGTGCTTTGGATTACAAGTATGTTTCTGGAACGAATAATGCTCGCAAACCAAGGTTTTACTGTGTGTGTGTGTGTGTGTATATATATATATATATATATATATATATATATATATATATATATATATATATATACTAGAAAAGCATTACAATATGAAACAAACCACTAAAAAGATATAAATACAAAACAATACACATTAAACCCAACATTACATAAACAAATACAAAACAATACACATTTTAATTTATCCAGTCCCATCCCTCTGGTCCAAGAAAACAAAAAGGAATATCTAATTTTTGTTCTTTGCTGGCCCGGTTCCGCCCCTGCCTCTCTCCACTGCCATTATTGAACGCATTTCAACCTATCCGATATCGTTAGTGACGCCCCTGACAACAACTGATTGGACAAAACGTGTTGGGTGGAGCCTGGACGCGACACTGATGTATGCAGGGGCCACAGCCACAATACGTATATTCATGCAATGCATGAAGCTATGTATTGTTGACTTTAGTGGCGGTTCAGGAGAGCGAGGGGGCGGCGCTCCTGCGCCCACTATGGACGCACCGCCACTGGTGAGGTGCATTTGACCACAGGTTCGATAGGCACAGACCGCTATTCATGTCGAATCTTCTTTCTGTATTGAACTATTGTCACAACGAAACAAAACTAAAGCATTTTTAATGTCAGATCTTTCGGATTTCGGATTCTGCGCGTTCGTTAACGAACGCAAAAATCCCCAAAATTCGGACGAAAACGAATGCACACATCTAGTATTTGCCTCCTCCTATAAAGTCATAACAACTCCCAATTTATTGATCAGGTGAGCACATGTGATCCAGGATTAAAAACCTGAAATATGGGTTTTGGGTTTTTGAGAAGACCATTGAGCCCACCGCTGTCATTAGCGCAGTCCTCCTAAGAGGAAGTGACTTTTTAATTACGACGTTATGTGTTAAATACTATTCCTTCCCTGTGATCCCTTAATCCTATTATACTGCTGTCATAACTCAAAGCGCACATCAAAGGGACATTTCTCAGAGACTTATTGCTATGGGGATTAGTGTGGGACGAGGGTTCTTGTGGCTCTGTACATTTATTGCAGAAACGTGCTCTCCTCCTCCCCGGCTTACTTCCTTTCCCGGAGACCAACCGGTGGAGCGACCGCATAATGTTATTTAATCTGAGTTAAAGTGGACCTGTCATCTAAGTCTGAGAACGCATTTTTCAAAATAGGGATTTGTTCGCTCTTGTGTTAAATACCAAAGGAATGTTTGTAATTACAGCTTAAAGGAAGGTGGGGTGGGGGGGGGGGTGATGGTCTTCTGAAAACTTAGAGATGGAGGAATATTTTTTTAAATAGTTTGTCCAAACAGAGGTGGACTTTGGTCCTAGTAGTCTGCAGGAACCGCTGTTCACTATTCCCTTGGTCCGTATCAGGGGTGGACTGACAACTCATGGGGCCCCCGGGCAATAGAAGATTATGGGGCCCCCGGGCTTACAGGTGGTCACCACGCCAGGAGGCAGGGCAGCTAAAATCTCAGGATTTTCACATCAAAAGCATGTCGGTTTCGGACATATAAGGGACAGATGTAAAAAAAAAACACAGATTTCTACATACTGTCCCTGGTTTTATTGAGCCTGGCAACCCTGATGGGGCCCCCTAGTGGCCGGGAGTTGTCCGGCCGCCATGGGAGAGACCTGTCAAAGTAGGCCAGTCTGGATGATGTCCAGGGCCAAATTTTTGTCCCAGTCCAGCCCTGCTCCTCCTGTTATATAAGGTAAGGAGGCCGTGGATTGCATGGGGGGGTGGCGGTAGTGCGAGGATCCCTGCCTAACGAGCCCGGAGGGGTGGTGTGTAGTGCGAGTGGATTGGCCGATCGTCCGCGAGCCGCATTCGGGGGGGGGGGGGGCTAGTGCGAGTGAGGAGGCCAGGTCTGTTTGCTGCCTCCCCAAAATTTTGACCACCAGCCGTTACTGCAAACTACTAAACTACTGCCCCAGGGTCAACTAGGGTGACCACATGTTTCGGGTTGCCCAGGACAGTCCCGCATTTTGCAGGTCTGTCCCGGGCACGTTCATTCCCGGACAATACAGTGTACCGGAATGAAACTGACACAGCCACCCCTCGGGCCAATCTGATGCCCTCAAAAAACACCGCCACATCACCGCTTTACTCACTGACAGTACTTGTCCTGGCCGGGAATGCTTGGCGGAGTACAAACCCCGCCCCCTGCTTGAGATTGGAGAAATCATAAATCCCGCCTCTTGTGTCCAATCACTGTTCTGTGATTCGTTACAGCACAAGCTGATTTTTGGGAAGGGAAGGTGTCCCTGAATGGTAGTTTGGAAATGTGGTCACCCTAGGGACCTCTGGGCAACCACAAATCAAACCCTTGAGCGCCATTTTAATACAAAACTCAACTTCAGCTGAAAAAAAAAAAAGAAGCAATTCTGGCGGTGGCAGGATCTCCTCCTGAACTCCTGGTAGTCATTGCTCTACAGCCTGCTTTTTGGTGGGGCGGTAGAGATTGCCACCCATCTAAACAAAGATGGGGGATAGAGGAGCGGAGGACAAAAACTAGAAGTTCGGTTTCACCAGGTGATAGCGATCGTTACAAAACGCATCACATGCACTGTAGCTTAGTGAATTAAGCCTGACATCCAAGCTCCCTGTCTCCAGTGCCGCTCTTCTATCAGCTGTGCGGTCAGCCGCATCAACCCATCTGGCCGGCCTTGGCATGAGCAGGAACGCGGACTGCTCTCGGGGAGGTTGGCTGGATATTCCCACTGAGGCTGTCACACATAATCCCCGTCCAACAGCCCAAACCAAAACATCCCATTGTGCTGAGCCGGCCCTGCATATTTTCCCAGCTATACAGCCACAGCAACCAACTGCAGAACCTGGCGGGGGCACAATGATATCCTTGGCATGTAACCCCCCGGGACCTTGCCTTAACCCCTTCCGCCACAGAGCCGCTTTGATGACTGGCGGGCATTGTGTGCCAACGTTTTTGCAGAGGGCGACCTCGGGGAACGGCGACCCATGCTTGGAACGCGGGGCTGAAAAATTTCCAACGCATTCCTAAAAGAATATTTTTTTTTTTCAGATACATGAAAAGTCATGACTTTTGTTTTTACTTTTAGATAAATATGTGAATGTGGTTTAACGTAAATTATTATTAAAAAAGTTTTTATTAGAAATAATTTTTTTAAGCATTTGCCTATACCGTTTTTGGGCTAAATTCAGGTACGGCGACGGAAATTTGTGCGGGCGTAGCGTATGTTATTTACGCTACGCCGCCACAATTTAGAGAAGCAAGTGCAGTATTCACAAAGCACTTGCTCCGTAAATTGCGGCGGCGTATCGTAAATCTGCCGGCGTAAGCCCGCCGAATTCAAATTGTCAAGAGGTGGGCGTGTTTTATGTAAATAAAACATGACCCCACGTAAATGACGTTTCTCACGAACGGCGCATGAGCCGGCCGTGAACGTATCCCAGTGCGCATGCTCCTAATCACGTCGCAAATAGTCAATGCTTTCGACGTGAACGTAATTTACGCACAGCCCTATTCGCGAACGACTTACGCAAACGACGTAAATTTTTTAAAATTCAAACGCGGGAACGACGTCCATACTTAACGTTGGCTATGCCTCATATAGCAGGAGTAACGTTACGCCGGAAAAAGCCTTACGCAAACGACGTAAAAAAATTCGCCGGGCGCACGTACGTTTCTGAATCGGCGTATCCAGCTCATTTGCATATTCTACGCTGAAATCGACGGAAGCGCCACCTAGCGGCCAGCGTAAATATGTACCCTAAGATACGACGGCGTAGGAGACTTAATTTAGGTGTATCTGGTTTCCAGAATACGCTTAAATTTACGACGGCGTAGATTCAGAGTTACAACGCCGTATTTACTGATACGCTGGCGTAACTCTCTGTGAATCTAGCCCTTTGTTTATTGTGATTGTGTGGGGGTGTTTATTTTTTACATATATTATTCACAACTACTGTATTTGGTTTTAACATCTCTATTATCCAAATAATGTCAAACTATACCAAAATCCAAAATAAAATAAAAAAACAAGCCAAAAAAGCAAAACAAATAAATATAACAAAAATCCAAAAATATAACATACTGTATAATAAAATATAACATATAATATTTAATTTTTTGCTTGCCTTTTCTTTCTTCTTGATTTTGGTATATTGTTATATTATTTGGATAATAAAATAGTTGTGACTGAATATTTATGAATAATATGTATGAAGAAGTGTAAGTAAGGTGTAAAGGTTTATGTCTATTGCTCTAGAACAGTGGTCTTCAAAGTGCGGCCCGGGGGCCGGATGTGGCCCTTTGCTTGCCTTTATCAGGCCCTTGGGACACTATTCCTCCCGCTGATACAAGTCACTATTTTTTTCTACACCAACAATAGGGCATCCTTCCTGTCATTGATACCAACAATAGGGCACTATTCCTACCAATGGAACCAACTGCAGAGCCCTATTCTTCCCTCTGACATCAATGATGGGGCATTATTCTTCCCTCTGACATCAATGATGGGGCACTATTCCTTCCCCTGGTCCGCGGACCGTTTTCATCGGACATGTCTCCTGGGATATTTTGGTCTGATGTGTGTACACACCATCAGACCAAAATCCCCGCGGACAGAGAACGCGGTGACGTGGCGGTGACGGTGACGCGGGCAACGTGCGCAAACCAGGAAGTTCAATGCTTCCACGCATGCGTCAAATCAATTCGACGCATGCGCGGGATTTCGGTCCGCTGGTTAGACGTACTAACCAGCGGACATGTCCGACGGACAGCTCTCCAGCGGACAAGTTTCTAAGCATGCTAAGAAACTTTTGTCCGCTGGAAAACGCTCCGATAGGCCGTACACACGACCGAACATGTCCGATGAAACTGGTCCGCGGACCAGTTTCATCGGACATGTTCGGTCGTGTGTACCGGGCCTCAGAGTTTCAGGGAAGGATAGTGTTGGGGTTACAGGGGCAGTTAGTGCTACAGTTACAGGAAGGATTTGTGTTGCAGTTAAAGGGAAGTATAGTGTTAGGGTTACATGAAGGGATGATTAGTGTTGGGGTTACATGGAGGGATGATTAGTGTTGGGGTTACATGAAGGGATGATTAGTGTTGGGGTTACATGAAGGGATGATTAGTGTTGGGGTTACATGAAGGGATGATTAGTGTTGGGGTTACAGGGAGGGTTAGTGTTGCAGTTAAAGGGAAGTATAGTGTTAGGGTTACATGGAGGGATGATTAGTGTTGGGGTTACAGGGAGGGTTCGTTTTAGGATTACAGGGAGGATTAGTGTTATGTTTATCCAAGTTTAAAAAGATGCAAAAACATTTTGGCCAAAACTGCTCTTCAAAAGTACAGAGTCCCGGATTCAGAAAGGACTTAAGACGACGTATCTCCAGATACGCCGTCGTAAGTCCAAATCTGCGCCGTCGTATCTATACGTTTATTCAGGAAAGCAGATACGCCTGAATTTTGGCAAGATATGACCGATGTAAGTCTCCTAGGCCGTCGTATCTTGGGTGCATATTTACGCTGGTGCTAGGGGCGCTTCCGTAGATTTACGTGTTGAATATGTAAATGAGCTAGATACGCCGATTCACGAACGTACTTGCGCCCATCGCAGTAAGCTACGCCGTTTCCGTAAGGCGTACGTCCGGCGTAAGTTTACCCCTCATAAAGCAGGGGTAAGTCATGTTAAGGTATGGGCGCGGGGACCACATCGTATTTTACGTCGTTTACGTAAGTCGTACGTGAATGGGGCTGGGCGTAGGTTACGTTCACTTCGCATGAATGGACCCGGCGTATCTTAGAGAGTAAATTCAACGTGATTCTGAGCATGCGCGCGCATGCGCCGTTCGATCGGCCGTTCATTTACATGGGGTCACGCTTCATTATAATACAACACGCCCACTGCCTTGCTACTTTGAATTACGTGGGCTTACGCCGGCCCATTTACGTTACGCCGGCGTAAATATGGGAGCAAGTGCTTTGTGAATACTCAGCTTGCCTCTCAATGTTATGTCGGCGTAGCGCATATGAGATGCGCTACGCCTATCTAAAGATGCGCCGATCTCTCTGAATCCGGGCCAGAGTCTTTATTTATCTCAAATCTGCTGTTAGGCATGAGTGCTTACTTTACTATCTGATTTAAAAAGAAAAAAGTTTCTATGTGAAGAAGCTCCATCTTTGTATAATAAACATCTTCCTGTTGATGTAACACAACAAACATGTAAAAAGTTTTACAGAAAACAAGGCGGATGTAACAATGATAGCGGGAGACATGCATAGGCTGGGAGTGCGGTATAATTGGCGCTCGGCGTGATTTTCCTGTAATGAGATGGGAAATGACGGCGCACAGATTGCTCTCTTTCTCTGAACACACAGACAATGTCATTTTCTGCTTCACCCAGAACATCTGGCACTTTGCAAACTTTCTCAAATATAAAAACGTCCTTTCAGACTACGCGGGAGGTGAAGACTTTCCTGTGATTGGCTGGGAAATAAACCAAGTAAGCCCCGGAGGTGAGCTGTGATGGGGCAATTTAATGTTTGTTGGGCTCTTCACTTTCCCAAGCCCTCTCAGCGTAAAACCACATTTCCACGCATCAATTTTTATGATTTGTGTAAAAAAAAAAAAATTCTCTCGCCGGCCTCCCTGGAACTCGTTTCCCATGAAATCCGAATCCATCGTCTTCCTCTGCTCTGGAATGCCTCTCACTGCTGGATCCATCCATGGAGGAAAAATTAGATTTTAACCGTTCAGCTGCCGCAAGCCTTTGAGAATTGTAATTTCTGCTGAGTTAGGAGAACATTGGGAGTTTTAATGATCCCATACAATCTAATTATACAATCCCTGTACACTTTACTTTAGATCCACCAAAACTATTGTATGTAATAGGAGGCCAAACCTAAACAATCTATTCAATTAGTATCAAATCAGACAGGCCCTTGGCCTACATAGTTGGTGTACAATCAGAGTGTATAATGCATGGTCAGCCATATAATTGTAGTGCATATTATAATATAAAATATACACATATATACAGTATACTGTATATAGATATATGTATAGATATATACACTATATTGTCAAGAGTATTGAGATGCCTGCCATTACAAGCACATGAACTTTAATGGCATCCCAGTCTTAGTCTGTAGGGTTCAATATTGAGTTGGCCCCGCCCTTTGCAGCGATAACAGCTTCAACTCTTCTGGGAAGGCCGTCCACAAGGTTTAGAAGTGTGTCTATGGGAATGTTTGGCCATTCTTCCAGAAGCGCATTTGTGAGGTCAGGCACTGGTTCGCAGTCTCTGCTCTAATTCATCCCAAAGATGTTCATTGCAGCCTTACCGTTTCCTCATTGCAGCCTTACGGTTTCCTCATTGCAGCCTTACCGTTTCATCATTGCAGCCTCCCCCACCATCATTGCAGCCTTACCGTTTCCTCATTTGCAGCCTCCCCCCGCCATCATTACAGCCTTACCGTTTCCTCATTGCAGCCTCCCCCGCCATCATTGCAGCCTTACCGTTTCCTCATTTGCAGCCTCCCCCCGCCATCATTACAGCCTTACTGTTTCCTCATTGCAGCTTCCCCCCGCCATCATTACAGCCTTACCGTTTCCTCATTTGCAGCCTCCCCCCGCCATCATTACAGCCTTACCGTTTCCTCATTGCAGCCTCCCCCGCCATCATTGCAGCCTTACCGTTTCCTCATTGCAGCCTCCCCCACCATCATTGTAGCCTTAACCTTTTCCTCATTGCAGCCTTCCCGCCATCATTGCAGCCTTACCGTTCCCTCATTGCAGCTTCCCCCGCCATCATTGCAGCCTTACCGTTCCCTCATTGCAGCCTCCCCCGCCATCATTGCAGCCTTACCGTTTCCTCATTGCAGCCTCCTCCGCCATCATTGCAGCCATACCGTTTCCTCATTTGCAGCCTCCCCCCGCCATCATTGCAGCCTTACCGTTCCCTCATTGCAGCCTCCCCCCGTCATCATTACAGCCTTACCGTTTCCTCATTGCAGCCTCCTCCGCCCTCATTGCAGCTTTACCGTTTCCTCATTGCTGCCTCCCCCACCATCATTGCAGCCTTATCGTTCCCTCATTGCAGCCTCCCCCGCCATCATTGCAGCCTTACCAGTCAGTGCGTGCATTATGCACATCGGGCATTTCCCGCTGTTTGTCACAGGGCTTAGTGTAAAAAGTTCAGCCGCACTGCGTCTATCACACGAGCTGGTCTAGGAGGAGGGCGGGACCTTTATCACAGCGTGGCTGAACTTTTCACACTAAGTTCCGTGACGCAGCCACAGCGGTTTCCCGCTGTGCATAACAAGTAGGCAGGAGGAGGAAGGGGGGCACTGCAGTTGATCAAAGCGGAAGAATGTCCCAGTATCCCGGTAGGCCAGTCCGGCCCTGCCATTTGGGTCCCCCAAGATTCTGTTCTTGGACCTCTCCAATTCTCAATCTACACCTCCTCTTTGGGTCAGCTGGTAGCCTCCCATGACTTCCAATACCATTTATACGCTGATGACACCCAAATCTATCTCTATACCCCTTACCTTACAACAGCCTCACCCATCACAAATTTACTGACCGGCATATCAGTCTGGATGTCACACCACTATTAGCTGTGAGAGCCAATGACCTTCCATTGCTTTCAGTGGATCTGCCGCATGCATCTAGTCGTGGGACTCCCTCCCGGGGGTTCTCGCATTAAATCACTGGAAGGAG
Organism: Rana temporaria; assembly: GCF_905171775.1. NCBI lineage: Eukaryota > Metazoa > Chordata > Amphibia > Anura > Ranidae > Rana > Rana temporaria. The sequence continues at coordinate 14,396,405 of NC_053494.1, read as the reverse complement.
GCCAAGCAATCAAAGATAGAGATGCTTGGCCACAGTAAGAGTAGACCTGTGTGACACAAAATGAAGGCAGCATTTCTGGAGAAGAACCTCATACCACCCGTGAAGCATGGTGGTGAAGATCGGGAGGAGGCTGTGAGTGGACTTTTATGGTACCGTATATTAACTGATAATACAGTCAAATTTAAGAAATTACAAAAGATTTTTTTACAAAATGTATCTATTTTAACATATTCATAGAATAGACAAATAAATCATGACAATCATGAAAATTTATTTTACATCCTATCGTTACCCATTTTTACTCTCTATTTCAACGGGACGAAGGTACCACTCATAACATCTTTTTTTTATATATATGGCACTTTATATATATATATATATATATATATATATATATATATATGGCACCTCTTTATAATAGTGGTGAAGGTATTATGGTTTGGGGTTGATTTGCTGCTTCAAGGCCTGAACAGCTCACAGTCATCACATCAACTATGAACTCAACATCATATCAAGGTGGACTTCCTTACACGAGACGTCTGTGGCTAAGGATGGACTTTCTTTTTCCTCGGCGCACCACAGACAGACTGCGTTCTGATACATGCATCGGTCCCGCATGGACGTACAATTGGAGACATGCTTGTAGATCCATGCTGGTCCATGTATAGAACACCTGTGCATCCCACGGAGGTGAAGACGGCCCGGAGCCTTATGTGGCCAATTTGGATAAAAGCCATTTAAGCTCTCAGGATGTTTTTGGACAGCTGGAGGACAATAAAGCAATGACAATATGCGCACCTGGTAAGAACTGATCTGAAAATTGTTGCCGCTTATCCACCCGCTACAAGCTTTCAGGATGTTTTTGGACAGCGGGAGGAAAATAACGCAATGACAATATGCGCACCTGGTAAGAACTAAACTGAAAATTGCTGCCGCTTATCCACCCGCTGGTGGAACTCCGAACAGAACTTTTATTGCTAATGTTACATGAGTTTTATTGGCTGATTGATTCCTTTTCACTTTCTCTCCAGCCAATGAAATCTGGGATTACCCAAGCAAAAGGGACTTTCACAAAAGGTCACATTAGAACACTCCAGTAACCCATTTCTTATCTAAGGCAACATTGGAGGGTTAGTTACAGGGGGCCATATTCTGAGTAGAGTTACGATGGAGTATCTCAGGATACTCCGTCGTATCTCTCTTTTTTGACCCACGTATCTATGCGAGTGATTCCTAGAATCATTTTCGCATAGATACGCTGAAGATCCGACATGTGTAAGTCACTTACACTGTCGGATCTTAAATGTAATTCGCCGCCGGCCGCTAGGTGGCGTTTACGTTCAGGTCTCATTTGTTTATGCAAATGAGCCTGATACGCCGATTCCCGAATGAATTTGCGTCGCGTAACCGTCGCTTACGTCGTTTGCATAAGCGTAAGGTTACCCCTGCTATATGAGGGGTAACCTTACGCCAGTCCCGCGTAGGCCATGTTAAGTATGGCGTCGGGTCGGCAATGTCTTTTCCCGTCGGGTACGTCGTTTTCCTAAGTTCTTCACACGTCGGCGTCATTGACGTTTTCCGCCGAGAACTGGAGCATGCGCACTGGGCTATTTTTAGCCCGGCACATGCGCAGTTCGATCGAAACGGGGGCGCGCTTAATTCAAATATAAGCCGCCCCCTTTGAAATACGCGGGGATACGCCGGGCCTTTTACACTACGCCTCCGCAAACTACGGAGCAAGTGCTTGGAGAATACGGCACTTGCTCCAGTAAGTTGCGGCGGCGTAGTGTAAATAGCTTACGCAAGGCCGCCGCAGAATATTGGAGAATCTGGCCCAAGGAGGGTTAGTTACAGGGAGGGTTAGTGTTGGGGTTACAGGGAGGCTACGTTGCGGGAGTTGTCCGGCCGCCATGGGAGAGACCTGTCAAAGTGGGCCAGTCTGGATGAAGTCCAGGGCCAAATTTTGTCCCAGTCCAGCCCTGTGGGAAGGGTAGGAGGGATATAGTCTGAATGAACCCTTTTGACCCGGTCCGAAGCTCCGTGACCGTGGGACCCGCGGACCCGATTGCCGCTGGAGTCCCGCGATCGATCCCCGGAGCTGAAGAACGGGGAGAGCCGTGTGTAAACACACCTTCCCCGTTCTTCACTGTGGCGCCGTCATTGATCGTGTGTTCCCTTTTATAGGGAAACACAATCAATGACGTCACACCTACAGCCACACCCCCCTACAGTTAGAAACACAAATGAGGTCACACTTAACCCCTACAGCGCCCCCTTGTGGTTAACTCCCAAACTGCAATTGTCATTTTCACAGTAAACAATGCATTTTTAATGATTTTTTTGCTGTGAAAATGACAATGGTCCCAAAAATGTGTCAAAATTGTCCGAAGTGTCCGCCATAATGTCGCAGTCACGAAAAAAATCGCTGATCGCCGCCATTAGTAGTAAAAAAAAAAAAATTATAAAAATGCAATAAAACTATCCCCTATTTTGTAAACGCTATAAATTTTGCGCAAACCAATCGATAAACGCTTATTGTGATATTTTTTACCAAAAATAGGTAGAAGAATACGTATCGGCCTAAACTGAGGAAAACATTTATTTTTTATATATATTTTTGGGGGATATTTATTATAGCAAAAAATATTGCATTTTTTTTCAAAATTGACGCTCTATTTTTGTTTATAGCGCAAAAAATAAAAACCGCAGAGGTGATCAAATACCACCAAAGGAAAGCTCTATTTGTGGGAAAAAAAGGACGCCAATTTTGTTTGGAAGCCACGTCGCACGACCGCGCAATTGTCAGTTAAAGCGACGCAGTGCCGAATCGCAAAAACTGGCCAGGTCCTTTAGCTGCCTAAAGGTCCGGGTCTTAGGTGGTTAAGTAAAACATCAATTTGGATGTTTCTGTAGGTGACGGTTTTCTGTAGGATTGCTGGACAGGAAGTCCTGTGTGCGATGGAGAATATTCCTTTCCATTCTATCAACTTTATTTTACAGGAAATAATCCTGGAGACTGTCATTGCCGACCTCCTAGGCTGGTCATTACTTCGAGGCATTGGTAGTCACTTCTGATGTGCATGCTTGTCCTGGATCACTTGTGGTGCCTTCTGTTACCCCTCCTGTATATAGAATATAGTGACAGGTTCTCTTCAGCCTCATATGGTACCTCTATAAGAGCAATAAGCTAAACAGAAAAGTTACATACGTTTCAGTTTATGTCTTTTCTGTCCAGGTGTGTTTACGTTCCCACGGACATTAGTGAATGGTCTTTATTGCTTTTTCTAGGTTTACTAGTCTGTTGAATTACTGTATGTATACAAAATGTCAACTGAAATGTCCCCCCCCCTCCACATCATTACCCTCTGGAGTCATTCCTTCAAGTGGTATTAAACCCAAAACCAAAACATTTATTATATTGCAGCTTACTAATCCTAATGCCGCGTACACACGATCGGAATTTCCGATGAAAAAAGTCAGATGTGGCAAACCTACTTGGGTGGGTTTGTAGCGCAATGCTCTGCGCCCCAAGCCCACCCTATCTTGAAGCCTATTAGAGCCTCAGGCTCAAATCATGTGTTTCAAAAAAACACCCCCCTCTTTGGAATTCATGCATCCGGCGTCCTGCATGGGGGCCGGATGCATGGATGGGGGAGAAGATCGCTCTCTAAAACGGTAAGTACGGCTTCGATTTTATAAAAACACCCGATTCCCCTAGACAAAATGAGCCTCAATCTAATGTTAAAAAAAAAATTCGGGTGAACTCCCGCTTTAAGTACATGTCCGTTGTCCGTGAACTTGGTATGCATACAGACGGCAGAACATTTTCAGCCAACAAACACAAACGTAGTGACGTAATAGATGTACTACGTGGGTTTAATGCTCTTTAGCGCCACCCTTTGGGCAACTTCTGCTAATGTTATCTTATGGTTAGCATTGGTTCTGAGCATGCGTGTTTGTACTTTGTATTTTAGTCCGACAGATTTGTGTACACAGGATTGGATGATCCGACGCAACACATTTGTTGTCGGAAAACTCGAGAGCATGCACAGTCAACATTTGTTGTCGGAAATTTCGACAATTGTCCGATAAAACACGTCTGTCGGACCGTTGTTGTCAGAAAATCCGATCGTGTGTATGGGCCTTTAAAATCGCGAGTACTTGTACTTATGCAAATGCTCCCGATGCTTTTTTTTTTTTTCTAGAGAGCGGGTGGAGAGGGGGCGGAGAGCGGGCAGAGAGTGGGTGGGGAGGGGGCGGAGAGCGGAGCTGAGCAGTCCTCAAAGAGAAATCCCAGGATTGGATGGGGGATCTGTCTATCAAACTGCCCGGACAAGGGGGCAGGGCTACATATGATGTGGCGCGGCGGGGAACACACAGCTATTCAAATGAAATCTGTAATGTTCCCCGCGCTGATCAACTAGGCGGCGGCGGCGGCGGCGGTGTGGGAGGGCTTGGCTTTCTCTGTGGGGACATGGCTGCATTTCTGGGGGGACATGGCTGCATTTCTGGGGGGACATGGCTGCATTTCTGGGGGGACATGGCTGCATCTCTGGGGGGACATGGCTGCATTTCTGGGGGGACATGGCTGCATTTCTGGGGGGACACCTGGCTGCATTTCTGGGGGGACACCTGGCTGCATCTCTGGGGGGACATGGCTGCATCTCTGTGGGGACATGGCTGCATTTCTGGGGGGACATGGCTGCATTTCTGGGGGGACACCTGGCTGCATTTCTGGGGGGACACCTGGCTGCATTTCTGGGGGGACATGGCTGCATTTCTGGGGGGACATGACTGCATTTGTGGGGACACATTTAAAAAAAAGTATCGGTAATCGGTATCGGCGAGTACATGAAAAAAAAGTATCGGTACTTGTACTCGGTCCTAAAAAAGTGGTATCGGGACAACCCTATCAAATACCACCAAAAGAAAGCTCTATTTCTTGGAAAAAAAGGACGTCAATTTAGTTTGGGAGCCACGTCGCAGTGCTGAATCGCAAAAAAAGTGGCCCAGTCTTTTAGCTACAAAATGGTCCGGGGCTTAAGTGGTTAACCACTTCCCGACCGCCGCATGTATATGTACGTCCACAGAATGGCACGTACAGGCAAATGGGCGTACAGGTACGTCCTTGCCTTTCCGCGGGTCCCCCCCCCCCCCCGCTACATGCGGCGGTCGGATTCTCGCGGGGAGCGATCCGGGACGACGGCGCAGCTATTCGTTTATAGCCGCTCCGTCGCGATCGCTCCCCGGAGCTGAAGAACGGGGAGAGCCGTATGTAAACACGGCTTCCCCGTGCTTCACTGTGGCGGCGTATCGATCGAGTGATCCCTTATATAAGGGAGACTCGATCGATGACGTCAAGACCTACAGCCACACCCCCCTACAGTTGTAAACACACACTAGGTGAACCCTAACTCCTACAGCGCCCCCTGTGGTTAACTCCCAAACTGCAACTGTCATTTTCACAATAAACAATGCAATTTAAATGCATTTTTTGCTGTGAAAATGACAATGGTCCCAAAAATGTGTCAAAATTGTCCGAAGTGTCCGCCATAATGTCGCAGTCACGAAAAAAATCGCTGATCGCTGCCAATAGTAGTAAAAAAAAAATTATTAATAAAAATGCAATAAAACTATCCCCTATTTTGTAAACGCTATAAATTTTGCGCAAACCAACCGATAAACGCTTATTGCGATTTTTTTTACCAAAAATAGGTAGAAGAATACGTATCGGCCTAAACTGAGGAAAAAAATAATTTTTATATATGTTTTTGGGGGATATTTATTATAGCAAAAAGTAAAAAATATTGAATTTTTTTCAAAATTGTCGCTCTATTTTTGTTTATAGCGCAAAAAATAAAAACCGCAGAGGTGATCAAATACCACCAAAAGAAAGCTCTATTTGTGGGGGAAAAAAGGGCGCCAATTTTGTTTGTGAGCCACGTCGCACGAGCACGCAATTGTCTGTTAAAGCGACGCAGTGCCGAATTGTAAAAACGCCTTTGGGCATTTAGCAGCATATTGGTCCGGGGCTTAAGTGGTTAATAACAATTTATTTAAAAAATTTTAACAGGTAAATAATAAAAAAAATTCTATAAACTCTATAAATCTCTCGGTGGTCCTTCCTCTTTAATAAACGTATGATTGGGGGTGATGGGTTGTCCTCGCAGAGTCAGCACACGGTTAGCCTCCATATGTTCCACATTCCATGGCGTCCTTCGCAAGGCCGCTCCCACACTCCTTTTTCTCACAGTCCTCTGACACATGACAGCCGCTTCTACTGTAAATATAAAACAGTTTTCACGCACTGGGGGGCTGACCTTTTTTTTTTTTTTTTTACTTTTTTTTTACTTTTTTTTTTTTTTTTTTCAGCGGTTCCCAGGCAGCGTAGAGAGCAGATTTCGCCGCACTTTTCCTGTTTATTTATTTTGCTGCGATTAAAAAAAGCATTTCACCTACTAAAAATACATTTATTTCCTGTTAATAAAACCCGCTGACCCCCTCCCCCCCGTGTGCGCGCTCCCAATTCTCGGCTCAGAGAACGGCGATTCTCACAGTTTTTTTTTTTTTTTTTCGAGGAGAAGGATATTTTTTTTCCCAAAACAATGTTTACATTCGATCTTGTTGGAGGGAATAATAGTGTAGATATAAAGTGACTGGGATGTGGAAGCGGATGTAGGAGACGGCCAAAGAATAACAGACGGGGTGAGAACGGCGACCGCTACAGAAAAAAAAAAAAAAAGATTAATTAGTGTTATAAAACACTGAGATCCAGAGGAAATCATCGGATCATAACACGTTCTTCTGTTAAATAAGCAAAACCAAACAAAGACGCTTAACCACTTCCATACCGGGGGGCACTTACACCCCCTTTCCTGCCCAGGCCAGTTTTCAGCGCTGTCGCTGTTTAAATGACAATTGCGCGGTCGTGCTACGCTGTACCCAAACAGAATTTTTATCATTTTGTTCCCACAAGTTAGGGTTAGGGTTTAGGGTTAGGGTTTGGGTTAGGGTTGGGGTTGGGGTTAGGGGTTAGGGTTAGGGTGAGGGTAGGGGTAAGGGTTAGGGTTGGGGTTAGGGGTTAGGGTGAGGGTTAGGGGTTTGGGTGAGGGTTAGGGTTTGGGTTAGGGTTGGGGTTAGGGTTAGGGTGAGGGTTAGGGTTAGGGGTTAGGGTTAGGGGTTAGGGTTGGGGTTGGGGTTAGGGTGAGGGTTAGGGGTTAGGGTTGGGGTTAGGGTGAGGGTTAGGGGTTTGGGTGAGGGTTAGGGTTTGGGTTAGGGTTGGGGTTAGGGTTAGGGTGAGGGTGAGGGTTAGGGTTAGGGGTTAGGGTTAGGGTTGGGGTTGGGGTTAGGGTGAGGGTTAGGGGTTAGGGTTGGGGTTAGGGTGAGGGTTAGGGGTTTGGGTGAGGGTTAGGGTTTGGGTTGGGGTTAGGGGTTAGGGTGAGGGTTAGGGGTTAGGGGTTAGGGTTGGGGTTGGGGTTAGGGTGAGGGTTAGGGTTTGGGTTAGGGTTGGGGTTAGGGTTAAGGGTGAGGGTGAGGGGTTAGTGTGAGGGTGAGGGTTAGGGTTAGGGGTTAGGGTTAGGGGTTAGGGTTTAGGGTTTGGGTTAGGGTTTGGGTTAGGGTTAGGGTTAGGGGTTAGGGTCGGGTTTCCCATTGAAGAATATGGGTAGGACTCAGGACTTGGAACAGGGACCTCCCCCAAAGGTCAAAGGTCAGAAGGCAGGTTCCCAGAGGTCAAAGGTCACACGGTGTGGCTGACCCACCCCCACCAAAGTGTACCGCCTACCCCAAGTAAGTCGGGGAATTGAACAAGTCGGGGAATGAACAAGTCGGTGGTATTTAATCGGCTCTGCGGTTTTTATTATTTGCTAAACAAATTTAAAAAAAACAAAAAAAATAAAGTTTTTCTTTGGTTTCTGTTATAAAATGTTGTAAATAAGTACGTTGTCTCTTTCACTGATGGGCACTGATAAGGCGGCACTGACGGGCACTGATAAGGCACCAATGAAGTGGCACTGACGATGGGCACTGATATGCTGCACTGATGGGCACTGGTAGGCGGCACTGATGGGTGGCACTGAAATGCAGCACTGATGGGAATTGATAGGTGGCACTGATGGGCACTCATGGGTGGCACTGGTGGGCACTGGTAGGCGACACTGATGGGCACTGAAAAGCTGCAATGATGGGTACTTATGGGTGGCATAACTTGATATGCAGATAGAATTCAGAGAAGTTTGGGGACAGAGAGGGGAAGAGACGGGCAGGATTCTTGGATGGCTCATTCTGAGCTCATACTTGGCAGAGATAGATAGAGAGGATATAACGAGTCTGACAGATGTCAGGAGTCACAAACACAACACACACGGCCTGCCGGGGTCACCGGCGGCAAATACCACACTCTTCTATTGATTAGTAAGTCGGATCACTCAGGCAACTGCCAAATGTATTCATCATCCGAATAGACAGTGCCTTGAAAAAGTATTCATACCCTCTGAAATTTTCCACATTCTGTCATATTACAACCAAAAAACGTTCCGTATATACTCGAGTATAAGCCGAGTCTTTCAGCACATTTATTTGTGCTGAAAATGCCCCCCTCGGCTTATACTCGAGTCACCTTTTTGCGCCTTATCTCCCAGAATTTGGGGACCCGGTAGCGGCCGGCCGTAGGTCCCCTGGACCCGAAACTTGGCACACATGTAGCCCCATTTCTCCTCTATAAGTTTGCACAGTTTGTTGTCTGGGGGAACTACGGCCGGGGAGCACCAATTTTTCAAAGCCAGGCACCCCTTCTATATACTCCCATGTTAAACGTCAGTCAGTCTAGTCATGGGCACAGTGAGGCATGGGCACAGTGAGGCATGGGCACAGTGAGGCATGAGGAAGAAGAGGGGTGAAGAATGGCCGCTCGCTACTAGCGAGGAAGACCGGGACATCGCGGGCTTCTCCTGCAGGTAAGTGACACATAATGGGCTACAATGCAATGCGTAGTAGCCCATTATGCTTTACCTTTGCAGGGAAACAAAGAGGAAGTAACACCCATCAGGGTTAACTTCCTCTTAAACTTAAAAAACCTCGGAAAGGCTCAGGAACTGAGTATTTCCGTGTTTTTTCGAGTATTTCCAAGCGGCTCCACTCCGCCCCCCCCCCCCCACTTCTGGCCAAATGCGGTATTGCATTCCGCTGTGACTTGAATCCTGAGACAACACTCGCAAACCCAGTCAGGATTTAAAAAAAAATAAAAAAATTGCTCGTATTGTGAAACGCTCGTTAACTGCGTTACTCGCAATCCGAGGTTTCACTATATATACCTTTCAAAATTTGAATCGAATTCGACTTTGAATTTTGTTATTTCAGACGAATTTTGTATCGTCACTTCGGAGTCATTTTTAGGCTCCATTCACATCTATGCGACAGCGGCGTACGGCATACGCGGCGTATTTTGTCGCGAGTGTGTATCTTTTTTTTTTTTTTTCAGATTCTTCCCATTGCTGTCAATGGGCGAACGCCAATGTCGCCTGAAAAAAAGGGTCCGGGACTTTTTTTCAGGCGACAGGCGTTCGGCGTCTATGAGATGTGAACCATCTCCATAGACAGCAATGGGAATTCTCCCCTCTAGCGGCACGAGCGTCCGGCGTCGGGCGTTTTGTCGCATAGATGTGAATGGAGCCTTAGTTTACATTCGTTACTAATGCGATTCAAAATTCGGATACATTCAAACTTCCAATAAAAAGGGGAAATCTGTCTGAATTTCAATTCGGAACGAAGCGAATCGCACCCGTCTAGTGAAATCAGAGTGAGAAACTTCAGTCCAGGAGAGGAGCCGCTACAACTGTGCAAGACTGAAGGGAAGGCCGGAGGTCGGATGTTATGTAGTGTTAATTCCCTATTTTGTTTCCTCGTACTTGTACAAAACTGAAGTAAAGTTCTAATTGAGCTGTGAGATGTGAAGTTTTGACATATTATGGGTATTCGGTGAAGTCCTTGATAATTGATTCTCCTCATTCTGCCATTCTATCTGTGGTCTCTCTGGGATGTCTCGGGAAAAATCGGTGCCCATCGACAGCTGGAGGAAGAGCGGAGTTCCCAGCGCATAGTGACAAATTCCTGACATTCACTACCACTTATCGGCCTCTGAGGGCCCGGGGCCCATCATCCCAACAGCCAAACATCATCCAACCTTCTCCGGGCTCCACAATTATATCTGCTTGGTATAGGGGGCTCCCAGGACACATGTGAGGGGGGGCAACACCCAGAGATATCCAAATTGTACTTACTAAACACCAGGACCCGGATTCAGATAGAGATACGTATCTCTGAGTCCGGCCGGTCGTATCTATGCGCCTGATTCATAGAATCAGGTTACGCATAGATCTCCCTAAGATCCGACAGGTGTAAGTGACTTACACGCTGCAATTCCAGGCCGGCCGCCAGGTGGCGTTTGTTTTTTTGTACGCGAGGAATATGCAAATGAGCAGTTCGGCCGATTCAGAAACGAACGCCCACCCGGCGCTTTTTTTTTACGTCGTTTGCGTTCGGCTTTTTCCGGCGGAAAGTTACCCCTGCTATATGTGGCGTATCCTATGTTAAGCATGGTCGTCGTTCCCGGGTCGAATTTTGAATTTTTTTACGTTGTTTGCGTAAGTCGGTCGCGAATACGGATGGACGTAATTTACGCTCACGTCGAAACCAATGACGTCCTTGCGAGGTCATTTGGAGCAATGCACGCTGGGAAAGTTAGGCGGCAGCGCATGCGCAGTTCGATAGGCGTGGGGACGCGCCTGATTTAAATAGTAAACTCCCCCTAGCCGCGGAATTTGAATTCCGCCGGGGGATTTACGATCCGCCGGCGCAACTTTAGAGGCAAGTGCTTTGTGAATACAGCACTTGCCTCAAAAACTTGCGCCGGCGGATCGTAAATCAGATAGATTACGCGGATCTAAAGATCCGCGAATCTATCTGAATCTACCCCCAGGACACTGTATCCATAAATTGCCGCCATTGTGCCATCAATCGCAGCTACTGTACCCATCGATTGCTGCAGGTGTGCCCATCAATTGCTGCCAGTGTGCCCATCAATTGCCGCTACTGTGCCCATCAAATGCTGCCATGTGCCCGACAAATGCTGCCAGTGTGCCCATCAAATGCTGCCATGTGCCCATCAATTGCTGCCAGTGTGCCCATCAATTGCCACTACTGTGCCCATCAATTGCTGCCAGTGTGTCCATCAATTTTCCGCCAGTGTGCCCATTAATTGCTGCTACTGTACCCCATCAAATGCTGCCAGTGCGCATCGCCCACGGCCTACGGCTCTAATCAGGTGCTTCCAAAAAACACCCTGCCGCTGTAATTCAGGTGCCCGGTGCCCGAAATAGGTCCGGACACCTGAATAGGGGGTGTCAGCGGCGACCATAGATAGATTCATGCAACGCATGAATCTATCTATGGTGATAGAGCGGTGCCAGGAGAGAGGGGGCGGCGCCCGCGCACCCCTTATGGACGCACCGCCACTAATCCATACGTAGATTGGTTCAAGCTGGAGTAATGTAAGTATGCTTTTAGCCCCTATGATGCCCGTGGGCCTCCTGGACTGGCATCTAGTCAAGTCACTGGGCCTCTAGGGGTTAACTTCCCAACCAAAGAATGGAAGCAGACTCTGGATTAGGGGCACCAGACTGTATCTTATAACCCATAACGTTCACACAGCTGGCGCGGGGTCTGACATTACACCTCCCGTGCCTACCGGCTGTAGACTCCGCGCCGTGCCCCTGCAGACAGACAGATGTGCGCAGCAGGGGATTATGGGTAAAACCATCTAATAAAACCCCGTAAACCCCTTCACTGCCAGCCTAGTGCACCCCCGAGGTGACGGTCCCCAAACCCCTACGCCTCTGTCACGCCAGCTTCCTTGTCCACGAGGTGGCATCCATTATTTCCTTGCACCTGTTGGCCCCCGGACCTCTTAGTCCTCCAGGGCCGCAGGAAGGCCCCCAGAAACTTGCACCTGTTGCCCAAGCTTAGATCCAGAGGTGTGGGAACGACTGCGTTCTACAGAGATAAGAGGGAGAGGGGGGCTTTAATCTAAGACAGGCCAGGCGGGGAGGTGAAATCCGCCCCCCCCCCCCTTCCCGGCATCCCAGACCCCCCTCCTTGGCAGCGAGACCCACCTTTGTCTCCGTTCATAACTTTCCCACAGTCCCGGGGCCCCTCTCCCTGGGAGAATGGCTTTCATTAGGAGAGGAATGAGAGCAGCAGGAGATGTACAAGTCACAGGCCTGTGCTCTGCCACTCATTACACGGCACATGGACAGGACCCCGGCCGGGGGCAGCCGTATGAGCAGCAATGAGGGGGAATAATAAATAAACTTACTGACACAATGCCCAAAATTTACTGGCATAGCCACGTTTTTACTGGCATTTCCAAAAATCTACAAAATTACAGTTTTAAGTGCAAATTTGAGTACTTAGGGCCAGATTCTCGTAGGAGCGCGTATCTTTGCGGCGGCGTAACGTATCCGATTTACGTTACGCCGCCGCAACTTACCTGGGCAAGTGCTGTATTCTCAAAGCACTTGCTCCGTAAGTTGCGGCGACGTAGAGTAAATTGGCCGGCGTAAGCCCGCCTAATTCAAATGTGGAAGGGGGGGGGCGTGTTTTATGTTAAACTACTGTGACCCGACGTGATTGACGTTTTTGCGGAACGGTGCATGCGCCGTCCGTGGAATTTCCCAGTGTGCATTGCTCCAAAGTACGCCGCAAGGACGTCATTGGTTTTGACGTGAACGTAAATGACGTCCAGCCCCATTCACGGACGACTTACGCAAACGACGTAACTTTTTCAAATTTCGACGCGGGAATGACGGCCATACTTAACATTGGTATGCGCCTCATATAGCAGAGGCAACTATACGCCGGGAGAAGCCTAACGTAAACGTCGTAACTTTACTGTGTCGGCCGCGCGTACGTTCAGGAATTCGCGTATCTAGCTAATTTGCATACTCGACGCGGAATTCAACGGAAGTGCCACCTAGCGGTCAAAAAAAAATGCAGTTTAGATCCGACGCTTGTTGGATCTAATGGATATCTATGCGTAACTGATTCTAAGAATCAGGCGCATAGATACGACGGGTCGGATTCGGACTTACGACGGCGTACATGACGCTACGCCGTCGTAAGTCCTCTGAGAATCCTGGCCCAAATGTCAATAATAGGCTTAGTCATGAAAGGGTTAAGATACCCCTCAACACCAACCTGATCAGCAAACATTACAATGACATCAAAGTATAACATTCTATACAAAGAAATGACAATACAGCTACAAAGTTGCTTCTCTATCATTTGCATTGGGCTGTATTTGTTACGGCAGTTTATGGCACAGAAAGTGGTCTTTATCGCCCCCCAGAGGGAATAACACAGAAGTACATTATATTTGAATAACAGATACAGTAGTAGAACACCTTGGGGCTTATCCAATAAAATAGAAAACAGCATCAAAAAGCATATGTATGCAGATTATTTCCCCTATAGGTGATCACATACAGCACATTAAAAGGAAGTGATGCAGCTGTTGCAACCACAATTAGTACATTCTGCTTATGCCAATCCTTACACACCCCAGTGCCTCCAAATACATATACAGCAAAACCTTGGTTTGAGAGTAACTCGGTTGGAAAGGGGGGGACGAACATGCTCCACCCCCTCCTGAACCATACCAGGCCACATGCCCTCAGCACGGGGGTCAGGGACACCCCCTGGCAAAGCACCTTGTTCCCATGTTAATGAAGATAAAGGACTCTTCCCTACAACCCTGGGAGCCGGGAGATTCAGCTGTTTTGTTGGGCTGACTTGTGACCTTTTCTTGGTTTCATTTGTTAGAGTGCTGGTTACTTATTCCTGGAGTCCGGGGTCTAGGCTGCCAAGCCGATTCCTGATTGTCCTACCACAACACACACAATAGATCCCCGGGTCTGTGAAGGTTCTTCTTTATCCAGGTCATGGTATATCTAGTAGTAGTTAGTCACATTCCGCTGGACTTGAAGATGTTTCATATGCCGCGTACACACGATCAGTCCATCCGATGAGAACGGACCGATAAATCGTTTTCATCAGTTAACCGATGAAGCTGACTAATGGTCCGTCGCGCCTACACACCATCGGTTAAAAAAACAATCGTGTCAGAATGCAGTGACGTAAAACACAACGACGTGCTGAAAAAAACGAAGTTCAATGCTTCCAAGCATGCGGCGACACTGATAGGTGGCACTGACAGGTCGCTGGAACTGATAGATGGCACTGACTGATGGGCACTTACAGGGCTGGACTGGGACAAAAATGTGGCCCTGGACTTCATCCAGACTGGCCCACTTTAAAAGGTCTCTCCCAAGGCGGCCGGACAACTCCCGCACCCCCCCGGCCACCCAAGCCCCCTCTCCCCCTTCACTAGCCACTAGCCGTTCTACTTTATTACCGGGTCCTGGTACTCTTATAGGCAGTACCAGTGGGGAAGCTAGACATTATTTCACCCGGGGCAAAGAATCAGTTCGGTGCCCCCCCCCTTATGGCACAAGATTAGGCAGAAGTGAGAAACTCCCAGGCCATAGCTGTTGATTCATCTGTCTGTCCCCTCCCCCTGCTCCTCTGGTCCTCCCCTGCTTCTTTGTCCCCCCCCCCCGGGTGAGCGCTGCGGGGAGGGAGAGGAGGTGAGCGCTGCGGGAAGGGAGAGACAGAGGAGCGGAGGGGGGCGGCGGTCCGCTGTCACTGAAGCCGGCCCACTGAGCCACCGGCCCACCGGGAAACTCCCTGTAGACCCAATGGTCAGTCCATCCCTGGGCACTTATGGGCACTCACAGGTGGCTGGCAGTGATGGTTGCCCCTTACTGATGGACACTGATAGGCTGCACTTATGGGCACTTATGGGAAGGCACTGATGTGCACTGAAATGCAGCACTGATTGGCAATTGCATAATAAATTACATAAATGATGAGAGGAAAGTAAGGATTTTGCAATGCTATATGGCATATAGCATTGCAAAATCCTTCCTTGCCTCTCATCGTTCATATCATTTAAAGTGGAGGTTCACCCGAAAAGTTAATTTTTAACATTAGATTGAGGCTCATTTTGTCTAGGGGAATCGGGTAGTTTTTTTAAAATCAAAGCCGTACTTACCGTTTTAGAGAGCGATCTTCTCTGCCGCTTCCGGGTATGGTCTTCGGGACTGGGCGTTCCTATTTGATTGACAGGCTTCCGACGGTCGCATCTATCGCGTCACGATTTGCCGAAAGTAGCCAAACGTCGGTGCGCAGGCGCCGTATAGAGCCGCACCGACGTTCGGCTTCTTTCTGCTACTTGTGACGCGATGTATGCGACGATGTATGCGACCATCGGAAGCCTGTCAATCAAATAGGAACGCCCAGTCCCGAAGACCATACCCGGAAGCGGCGGAGAAGATCGCTCTCTAAAACGGTAAGTACGGCTTCGATTTAAAAAAAAAACACCCGATTCCCCTTGACAAAATGAGCCTCAATCTAATGTTAATTTTTTTTTTTTCGGGTGAACTCCCGCTTTAACATTTATCATCTACTAATTATGCTGTGACGCCCATCTTGGTACACCTTGCACTCGGCTGTAGTAAGGAGCAGGTCACCGTTTTGGACAGATTATGCGGCGGCGCCCTGCATCCCTGCCCCGGGCCAGCTTACCCATTAGTTCTACTGCTGCCAGACCGATCTCCGCTTTGCCCTCCGCCCGCCGACTTCCGGTTGCAGGTATCGGATTAGGCATCGGGAGCATTTGTGCATGCTCGGTATCGGGACAACCCTACATCTTAGTATGGAAGAAGAGGCTTGAATAAGCTATAAATCTTCTTCAACAAGTCCAGATGAAAGTGACTACTACTAGATATACCATGCAGGGCAGCCATCAGGAATTATGGGGCCCCTTACACAGCTTCAGGCATGGGCCCCCTGGAGCAGAGAAGTGGGGGGATGCCACAAATTGAGAAGTGGGGGGGGGGGGGCATTTACAAAAAAAAGAAGAAATAAAGAAAAATATATATAAAAAGGGGGGGTAGCCATCCGGGGGCCCTGGGGACCTCTGTGCCCTTTAATTAAAAATAAATATATAAATAATAATAATAAAAAAAAAGATATATATATATATATATATATATATATATATATATATATATATATATGTATATATATATATATATATATATATATATATATATATATATATATATATATATATATATATACACACAATTTATTTTATTTTTTTATAAAAAGAAATTACAAAAAAGGGGGGTTGCCATCCGGGACCTCTGGGCCCTTTAATAATAATTAAAAAAAAGAAACCTCTGGGCCCTTTAATAAAAAAATATATATATATAAAAAAAAACATTTATAAAAAAAAGGGGGGGGGTTGCCATCCAGGGCCCTGGGGACCTCTGGGCCCTTTAATAAAAAAAAAAAAATAAATAAAAATAAACATTTATAAAAAATAAAAAAAGGGGGGTTTGCCACATGGCTCCCTCTGAGCCCTTTAATAAATATATATATATATATATATATATATATATATATATATATATATATATATATATATATATATATATATAAAAGAAATAAAATAATATAAAAAAAATCTTTTTTTTTATATAAAAAAAGAGGGGTTGCCACCCGGGGCCCTGGGGACCTCTGGGCCCTTTAATAATAAACATAAATAAATATTATAAATATAAAAATATATATATATATATAATAAAAAAATATATTAAAAAAATATATTTGTTTTTATAAAAAATGGAGGGTTGTTATTCGGGGCCCTGGGGATCTCCGGGCCCCCCGTACCCCTAAAAAAATATATATATATTAGATTTTTTTTAAAATAAATAAAAAAAGGGGGGGTTGCCATCCGGGGCCCTGGGGACCTCCGAACCTCTAAAAAAAAATAAAAAAATTGTCCCTTTAACCACTTACCCCCCGGACCATATTGCTGCCCAAAGACCAGAGTACTTTTTGCGATTCGGGACTGCGTCGCTTTAACAGACAATTGCGCGGTCGTGCGACGTGGCTCCCAAACAAAATTGGCGTCCTTTTTTTCCCACAAATAGAGCTTTCTTTTGGTGGTATTTGATCACCTCTGCGTTTTTTATTTTTTGCGCTATAAACAAAAATAGAACGACAATTTTGAAAAAAATGAATATTTTTTACTTTTTGCTGTAATAAATATCCCCCAAAAATATATAAAAAAACATTTTTTTTCCTCAGTTTAGGCCGATACGTATTCTTCTACATATTTTTCGTAAAAAAAAATCGCAATAAGCGTTTATTGATTGGTTTGCGCAAAAGTTATAGCGTTTACAAAATAGGGGGTATTTTTATGGCATTTTTATTAATATTTTTTTTACTAGTAATGGCGGCGATCAGCGATTTTTTTTTCGGTATTGCGACATTATGGCGGACACTTCGGACATTTTTGACACATTTTTGGGACCATTGGCATTTTTATAGCGATCAGTGCTATAAAAATGCATTAGATTACTATAAAAATGCCACTGGCAGTGAAGGGGTTAACACTAGGGGGCGGGGAAGGGGTTAAGTATGCCTGGGTGTGTTCTTACTGTGGGGGGGGGGTGGCCTCACTAGGGGAAACACTGATCCTCGGTTCATACATTGTATGAACCGAAGAAAAGCATTTCCCCTGCTGACAGGAACGAGAGCTGTGTGTTTACACACACAGCTCCCGTTCCCCGCTCTGTACCGAGCGATCGCGTGTGCCCGGCGGCGATCGCGCCCGCCGGGCACACGCACGGGAGTCGGGGGCGAGCGGGGGGCGCGCGCGCGCGCCTCCGGCGGCTCGCGTGCGCCCCTAGTGGCGGCTAAAAGGTAGGACGTCATAATACGTGATCTCGCCTAGGAGAGCCACCTTGTGGACGTATTATGACGGTGCAGCGACGGCAAGTGGTTAATAAAATTTTTTTTTATAAAAAATAAATACAAAAAAGGGGGGTTGCCATCTGGGGCCCTGTGGTGCCTCGGGGCCCCTGGGGATCTCCGAACCCCTAAAAAAAAAGGGGGGGTTGCCATCCGGGCCCCTTACTGGTGTACTGCCTGTACCCCCCTGATAGCGACCCTGACTGATACCATGACCTGGATAAATGAGAACGTACAGGAATCATTTTGGCGTCCTAGACCCCGGACTCCAGAAATAAGTAACCAGCACTCTAACAAATAAACCAAGAAAAGGTCACAAGTCAGCCTAATAAGAACAGCCTGTCATTAGTGGATGTCTCCAGGTAATGGGCAGACACGTCTTCACATGTCCACTTCTCTCTGGGCAGATGGTCATGGCAGGTCCATTCATCTACATGGAGTCTTTCACATGGTAATGTTCTGGAGAGAAGTTTTTGTTTCCGGCCAAACTGTTAATGAATTATTTTATTTTTTTCAAGCAATGCAAATTTTGAGACTTGATATTGTGTCTGTAAGGACTTGTTCAGACGTGGGTCAGGGACTGACGCTTCTGTGAAGGTGATCTACGCTCAGATCGTTGCAGAGGCAATTGACCAGCAGTGAGGAGGTGACATAGGCCCCGTACACACGGCCGAGGAACTCGACGTGCCAAACACGTCGAGTTCCTCGTCGAGTTCAGGGATGAAGCCGCCGAGGAGCTCGGCGGGCCGCCTTCTCCCATAGAACAACGAGAAAATAGAGAACATGTTCTCTATTTTCTCGACGAGTTCCTCGGCGGCTCCATCGGGCCAAAACTGTACAGACGACAGAGTTTCTCGGCAGAATCTGGCTTTGACCGAGTTTCTCGCCGAATTCTGCCGAGAAACTCTGTCGTGTGTACGAGGCCATAGGCGTGCGCACAGGGGGTGCCGGATGTGTCCAGGCACACCCTAATCACCCCATGCGCATTAGTATTATCGCTCTGTATAGCAGCAGGAACATGGAAAAAATCTCCCTACACAAAAAAAAAAAAAAAATTGTGTATTTTATTTCAATTCTTATTCAGATTGACATTTAAAGTGTGACAGAGCTGAAAATTGGCCTGGGCAGGAAGGGGGTGAAAGTGCCTGGTATTGAAGTTGTTCAGCTGCATGCACAACCTGGCTTCCGAACAAGAGGGATGAGCGGGAGAGATGGCAGCGGGGAAAATGGCAGCGGGAAAGATGGCAGCGGGAAAAGACGGCGGCGGGAAAAGACGGCAGTGGGAGAGATGGTGGCGGGAAAGACGGTGGCGGGAGAAGTCAGCAGTGGGAGAGACGGCGGCGGGAGAAGACGGCTCACAGTTTTTTTTTAATAGAGGATATGTCAAAAACCGAAACTTGTTTTTTTGTTGTTTTTTTTTTACATTTCATTTGCTTTTTGAGGTGAATGGGTAGGGGTATTATGTACCCGATACCCATTCACATAGGGGGGGGGCTGGGATCTGGGGGCCACCTTCTTGTTTTAATTACATATCAGCCATGACTAAGCACTGAAATAGTGTGAAACGCGTCGGCGGTCCCTTCCTTTTGCTGTGTTTTGTGATGCATGCCCATTTTTACCAATAAAGACAACTTTTGAAGTTTCCTTGGAGTGCGGCTGTCCATCCCTTTTGAAACTCTACATTTGCCTCGTGCATTGGCAGCACCTTGGTTTCCTGAGAGGTTCCTAAATTGCATACAAGACCCACCTGGAGCGGTGATTCCCTTCCTACCTTCTTAAAGGGGGGTTTCCAGATTTTGATAAGCCCTCTGCCCGCAGACCCCGACAACCACCGGCCAGGGTTGTCAGGAAGAGGCCCTTGTTCCCATCAACATTGTCCCCGACCCTTTCCAAAAACACACCGGCCGCAAAACACATAGATGTGAACTTGTACCATAGGAAACCATGTTAAATGGACTGTAATGTGTTTCTGCAAACTGCCAAATGCACTAAAAACCGCATAGGTGTGAACCTCGGGCAAGGGTACCAAAAGCATATGCAGCTTCCTTAATGGCAATTGCTTGTAATGAAGGTGTCTATTGGAAGCAATCAATTATTTCACCAGCTTTCCAATTTTGTATTCTACTTTTTAAAGCGGGAGTTCACCCTAAAAAAAAAATTTAAGATTAGATTGATGCTCATTTTGTCTAGGGGAATCGGGTAGTTTTTTTAAAAACGAAGCAGTACTTACCGTTTTAGAGAGCGATCTTCTCCGCCGCTTCCGGGTATGGTTTTTGGGACTGGGCGTTCCTTCTTGATTGACAGTCTTCCGACAGGCTTCCGACGGTCGCATACATTGCGTCACGATTAGCCGAAAGAAGCCGAACGTCGGTGCGGCTCTATACGGCGCCTGCGCTTCGACGTTAGGCTACTTTCGGAAAATCGTGACACGATAGATGCGACTGTCGGAAGACTGTCAATCAAGAAGGAACGCCCAGTCCCGCAGCCCATACCCGGAAGCGGCGGAGAAGATCGCTCTCTAAAACGGTAAGTACTGCTTCGATTTTAAAAGAAAAACTACCCGATTCCCCTTGACAAAATGAGCCTCAATCTAATGTTAAAAATTGTCATTTCCGGGTGAACCTCCACTTTCATTAGGTAAAGAATGGATCTTTGGGGGCAAGAAGTGACATTTTCTCTTCTTGAAAAGTGAAATTTTTCCAGATGAGTTTAAACAGGAGCTGTCATTGACCTCTAGGGATGAAGTTGGTCCCCCTAATTATATGCTGGGATTTCAGGGAACGCAATGAGGAGCCGTCACATCTGTAAGTGACATGTCCCAACGCATGGCCGTGTCTTCTCTGCTCATCCCTGGGGACATCCAGCTCCCTCCATTATCACCCAAAGCCCTCTGTTGTGGCTCTCAGAAGGAGGATTAGGGGGGCTCAATCTTCATTGACATTGAGTATTTTGGAATTAGGGCTTTTCTTGTGCATTTACGCAAAGCAATTACTGCATACATGACAAAGAGATAGAAGATGAAAAGACCAAAAGATGTGCTAAAGAATCGGCAAAAGGCTTCTGAAAGAAGACAGAGCTTGTACAGTATTAGTCAGACGGGACAAAGACATTACAGGAGGGTTGGGTGCTGAGCACCATCCAATCACCAAACAATTGTCATTTCTAATGATTCTTCCTTGAATAATAAAAGAACTATTGGCAAGTATACAAGTCTATGGAGGACAGAAGTGAATGGTAATGTAGCAATGGCTGTATACACCTAATGGGGTGTGACCATATATTGTGACACAAAGGATGTAATGGCAAAAATTGCACCACAACAAAATGTGAAATTAAAATCAATAAAGTGAACAATATAAACAACAATGTAATGTAGTGTCCATAAACAATAAAACGATGAAAATGTCATGAGAGGTTTTAATGAAAAAAACAATATAAATAATAAAATATAATATATTATAAAGAAAGGTGATCACAATTCATAGGTATTAAAAGCAATATGGGGAGCAAAATGCATGGCTCTGATGCGTTTCCAATAGGACGTCTACAGGGGTACGCGTTGGGCCATGCATTTTCCTCCCCATATTGCTTTTAATACTTATGAATTGTGAGCCCTTTACATTACACAGCACCCTGCACCTCTGGGCCCCCTTACATTACACTGCACCTCTGGGACCCTTTACATTACACAGCACCCTGCACCTCTGGGCCCCTTTACATTACACAGCACCCTGCACCTCTGGGCCCCTTTACATTACACAGCACCCTGCACCTCTGGGCCCCTTTACATTACACAGCACCCTGCACCTCTGGGCCCCTTTACATTACACAGCACCCTGCAACTATGAACCCCTTTACATTACACAGCACCCTGCACCTCTGGACCCCTTTACATTACATAGCACCGCACCTCTGGACCCCTTTACATTACACAGCACCGCACCTCTGGACCCCTTTACATTACATAGCACCGCACCTCTGAAACCCCTTTACATTACACAGCCCCGCACAGTTTGTTACACAGACACCCCCTAACAGTTCTGGACCCCCTGCATGTTACACAGACCTCCCTACAGTACAGATCCCCTCCCTACAGTACAGACCCCCTCCCTACAGTGCAGACCCCTTCCCCACAGTGCAGACCCCCCTACAGTACAGACCCCCCTACATTACAGACCACCTCTACAATACAGACCCCCCTACATTACAGCCCCCTTCTACAATACAGCCCATACAGACCTCCCTACAATACATGGTTTAGGAGATATTCCCCTCACAATGAGCCGCTGAATGCAGCGGCACATGCGCACAGGGGATTTTCGGCTTCAGGCCCAGGCAGCCGCCGGAACCTTGCCGGAAAGAAGTCTCCTGCTCGCATGTGCAGGAGTGAAGACATTGCGGCTCCAGCCACTCAGAGCGCTGGAGCCGCGATACCCAGAAGACACGGCGAGGCAAGATGTCATCTCCCTCGGCGTGGACCAGGTGAGTTACTGATGCCTCGTTATAAGGTAAGAATTTTATAATGAGCTAGTATGCGGTGCATACTAGCTCATTATGCCTTTTGCTTTACAGGGTTAAAAAAATAAAAAAGTTCAGCGGGTTTACTACCGCTTTAAAAAAACACGAAGCTTTACAACGACTTTAAGGCAGATCAAAACGTTTACCAGCCCTTGGGGCAGATCCACATACATCTGCGCCGGGCGCAGCGTATCTAAGATACGCTACGCCGCCGTAACTTATCTTTTTTAATTTGAATTTCACAACGAATCCGCGCCATAAGTTACGGCGGCGTAGTGTATCTCTCGCGGCGTAAGGGCGCGGAATTCAAATGGATCTAATGGGGGCGTGTTTTATGTTAATACGTCGTGACCCGATGTAAACAACGTTTTTTTGGAACTGCGCATTCGCCGTCCCTGGGGGTATCCCAGTGCGCAAATTAAACCGGAACCCGCCAATGCTTACGACGGTGACGTCATTCTACACAAATTCCTATTCGCGAACGACTTACGCAAACGACGTAAAAAATTCAAAATTGTACGCGGGAAGGACGGCCATACTTAACATTGAGTACGCCTCAGTATAGCAGCTTTATCTATACGCCGGAAAAAGCCGAACGCAAACGACAGAAAAAAATGCGCCGGCCGGACGTACGTTCGTGGATCGCCGTAAATAGCTCATTTGCATACTCGACGCGGATTTCGACAGGGAACGCCACCTAGCGGCCGCCGAAAAATTGCAGCTTAGATCCGATGGCGTACGAAGACGTACGCCTGTCGGATCTAGCTGAGATTCTGTCGTATCTTGTTTTGAGGATTCAAAACAAAGATACAACGCGGGAATTTTGAAATTACGCTGGCGTATCAATAGATACGCCGGCGTAATTTCTTTGTGGATCTGCCCCCTTGTCTTTTGGATTAGTGAAGAAATGAACATTACCTTCTGATTTCAAAAGCCATGCTCTGCACTGCAAAATAGTCTAGCAACCTTTATGTTTTTTTATTTCTGTATTTCTGTACCATAGAGATGACCAATGACTTATAAAAGGCTTTGTTAATATATGTTTTTAAGACGGTTGGTGAGTTTAGGGGGCGTTATAGAGTATGAGCTTTGCTTACTCATTTAAACGTTTTTACATGAATAAAGATTAGATCACAAGATCGTCTAAACAACAATTATGAATGCGGAGAATAAAATACTTTCAGTTTCATTTCTTCTGACGCGTCAGCAATGGCATCTGCTGATCTAAGAGAGGAGCTGGAGTGTTCCGTGTGTCTGAGCATTTATACGGACCCTGTAAACCTGAAATGTGGACACAACTTCTGCCGAGCATGCATTGATTGTGTGCTGGACAAACAAGAGAAGTCTGGAGGATATTCCTGTCCTGAATGCCGAGAAGAGTTTAAGGAACGTCCTGTACTGCAGAAAAACATAACCTTGTGTAACATAGCAGAACGTTTTTTGTCTGCCCCGCCAAACCAACAGGAAACAGGGGCCTCCTGTACTTATTGTGTTGATATTCCAGCATCTGCTGTTAAATTCTGTCAGTTGTGTGAAGCCTTCCTCTGCGAAAAACACCTAAAGGTCCACACCAAGTCATTGGAACATGTCTTATCTGACCCCAACACGTTCCTGGAGAGCAGAACATGCTCCGTTCACAAGAAGATCCTGGAGTATTACTGCACTGAGGACACTGCCTGCATCTGCAGGTCTTGCAGGCAAGATGGAGAACACCAGGGACACCAGGTGGAGAAGCTGGATGAGGCTTCAGAAAAGAAAAAAGAGAAATTGAGAAATGTTCTACAGAACGTGAAGACAGAGAAAATGGAGACTGAGAGGAGAGTCCAGAGTCTGCAGGAAAGCAGGAGAAAAGTACAAGAGAAAGCCGCTGATGAAACCAACAAAATCACTTTGATGTTCAGAGACATCAGGGCACAGCTTGAGGACCTAGAGAACAGAGTCCGGAGCGAAATCTCCAGGCAGATGGAGCAGATCTCGTTCTCGTTTTCTGATATGATCCAACTACTAGAAGTAAAGAAGGATGAGCTGTTCAGTAAGATGTGTTACATCGAGGAACTGTGTTCCATTTCTGATCCAATAACTGTCTTGCAGGAATCAGACACGGGTCTCTTGTGTGACAAAGTGATAGGAGATGACGAGGAAAGATGGAGAACTGATAAACACCTCAGTGATGGAAGAGACCTGGATGTGGCTCTCATTTCAGCCACATTACACACAGGTTTGTCTGATATTATGTCTGGGATGACGGTGCGGAAACATACAGGCACACGTGGCTATCCATGTTCTAATATTGAGGACACAGTTCCCACCAAGGCCACTGAACCATCCAGGCCACTCTCTCAACCCATCTCAACCGAGATGGGAGAAGGAAGACCCACCACTGGGTCGGTACAGAAAATACCTGGACTGCTGAAGAATAAAGACATATCACTGGATATAAATACTGCTGGTAGTTATGTACATATTTCAGATGATGGGAAAACTGCTTCTTGGTCACCAAACCAGATTTACCCAGGAAAAAATGAAAGATTTCAGGATCAGCCTCAGGTTTTAAGCAGTTGGCAATTTTTCTCAGGGCGACATTGCTGGGAGGTGGATGTCGGTGGGTCACAGAGGTGGATAGTTGGGATGTGTTACCCTAGTATAGCCAGAAGCGGTGATCAGTCATTGATTGGAAATAATAACAAATCCTGGTGTTTGGAAAGGTGGGATAGTCGGTATTCAGTTATACATGACAGTAAAGTGATACAGGTGCCTGACAATGTCTCTAGTGATCGAGTCAAGATTTATCTGGATTACGAGGAAGGGCAACTATCCTTCTATGACCTGTGTTACCCAGTCCGACACTTGCACACCTTCACTGCCATCTTCACTGAGCCCCTACATGCTATTTTAGCTATAGGACAAGATGGTAAAATAACAATATCTGGGGAAAGTGGGACATGTGAATGACAGAGGTTGGTAACCTCACAAGGATGGGAAAACGTATTCTCATCCAGGGGGACAAGACAATGGGTGGATTTTAACAGTTACACCATTTGTTTTGGTGTTGGGTTATTTGGTCGACTGCGCTTTCAGGTCTAACTATGACTCATTAAAGTCACCCTGTTGTTATACTAGATGTAATTAGCCGAGCTAGACAGTGGAACCTCGGATTGCGAGTAACGCGGTTAACGAGTGTTTTACAATACGGGCACTGTATTTAAAAAAGAACTGACTCGGTTTGCGAGTGTTGTCTCGCAACACGAGAAGGATTCAAGGCAAAGCGGTGTGGCCTGAGGTGGGGAGGGGGGGTGCTGGAGCCGAGTAGAGCCGAAATGCTCGGAAAATTGCAGAAATACTCCGTTCCTAAGCCTTTCCGAGTTCAGCCGAGGTGTCCTCGGCCCTTTCAGGGTGTTTACGAGGCTCTCCGGCGCCCCCGCCTCTGGCCACATGCGGTATTGCATGCCATTGAAGTCAATGCGGAACCAATTATTTTTGTTTCTATTGACTTCAATGGGGAAACTCGCTTTGATATGCGAGTACTTTGGAACAGATTATGCTTGTAATCCAAGGTTTCACTGTACTTGTAAAAGAAAACAGTGTATACTGGCCTTTCTCTGTCACTTTTTTGGCTGCCTTGGTGGTCAATGAGAGAAGGAATACCCCCTCATTGGGAAGAATGCCATGTAAATTCAAAAGAAAAAAAGAGGAGCTCCACTGGTCTCAGGCTACTGCCTCTTACCATCTATTATGGCCCCCAAACTATGCAATCTCCGGAGGAACTCTAGGGTTCCATGGAACAATGGCTGAGAAAGGCTGGTTTATAGTCTATACTAGGGGTCTCCAAACTTTCTAAGCAAAGAGACAGTTTACTGTCCTTCAGACTTTAGGGGGGGTTGGACTGTAACCAGCAGGAACAGAACATCTTTCTGGTATCAGTGGGAGTAAATGATGCCCCACCTTTGATATTAGGGGAAGGAATAGTGCCCCATTGTTGGTGTCAGTGGGAGAAATGACTCCCCATTGTTGTCATTGGGAGGAATTATGCCCCATTGTTGGTGTCAGTGGGCAGAATAGTGTCTTATATCAGCGGATTGAATAGTGCCCCAAAGATCAGATAAAGGCAAGCAAAGGGCTGCATCTGACCCCCAGGCTGCAGTTTAGAGACCACTGGTCTATACTTAAAGGGGTTGTAAACCTTCCCGTTTTTTCACCTTAATGCATCCTATGCATTAAGGTGAAAAAACATCTGATAGTTTCCGGCCCCCCTGTTTATTTATCTGAGCCCTCGAAAATCCCGCGTTGAGAACGCGCTTGACCTCGGCACAGTCTTCTCGGCTCTTCGTTGGATAGATTGATAGCAGCGCAGCCATTGGCTCCCGCTGCTGTCAATCAAATCCAATGATGCGGGGGCCGAGCCTGGCATTCGTGTCTATGGACGCAAATGCTGGACTCGGGAGCGCGCCCGTAAGGTAACCCCCTTAGGAATGTATAGCTGGCAACTCGTCATCCAAAGACAGATATGTGTATTGTTGCATTCAATAGTGTAGGAGTTTCAGCTGCTAAGCCTAAAGCCGCGTACACACGATCGGAATTTCCGATGGAATTTTCCATCGGATATCCAATGAAGCTGACTTCCATCAGTCTTGCCTACACACTGTCAGACTAAATTCCGACTGTCCAAAACACGGTGACGTAAAATACTACGACGAGCCGAGAAAAATTAATTTTAATGCTTCCGAGCATGCGTCGACTTGATTCTGAGAATGCGTGGGTTTTTTTCTCTGTCGGAGTTGCACACAGACAATAGGAATTTCCTATTGTTTTTTTTTCCCATCGGAAAAAAAATAAAACATGTTCTATTTATAAACACCGACGGAAAAAAGTACGACAGGGCCCGCACACGATCGGATTTTCCGATCGTGTGTACGCGGCATCAGTCATAGGTCATAACCATAACATATGGATATAACTAAGGTTTCATAGCTGAAACGCGTAGGCCACCATATCACTGTACTCCATCTGCAACAATAAACATTATGGGCCAGATTCACAGAAGAAATACGCCGGAGTATCTACTGATACTCTGGCGTATTTTCAAATTTGCCGCGTCGTATCTTAATTTGTGATTCACAAACAAGATACGACGGCTTTTGGCTAAGATCCGACAGGCTTACAACTTCGTATGCCTTCGGATCTTAGGATGCAATACCTCGGCCGCCGCTGAGTGGAGTTCGCGTTGTTTTCCAGCGTCGGGTATGCAAATGAGCTTTTACAGCGATCCACAAAGGTTTTCACGTTTGTTACGTCGTCGCTAGTCGTTTTTTCCCGTCGCAAAGTTCCGGCTGCTTTAACATGGCTTAAATTTAGACGAGCCATGTATGGCCGTCGTTCCCGCGTCGAATTTCAAATTTTTTTTTTTGCGTAAGACGTCCGGGAATACGAAAGTACGTTACGCACGTCGCCGTTCAAAAAAATGACGTCACTTCGCGCAAAGCACGGCGGGAATTTCAAAACGGAGCATGCGCGGGAGCGCTCCTAATTTAAATGGTACACGCCCCATTTGAATTAGGCGGGCTTGCGCCGGACGCCTTTACGTTACACCGCCGTAAGTTTACACGCAAGTGCTTGGTGAATCAGGCACTTGCGCTGAAAACTTGCGGCGGTGTAACGTATAGACGATAAGTTACGCCGCCGCAGTTATATGTGAATCTGGCCCAATCTGTCTTTGGATGATGAGTTGATGGCCATACATCTTGACTTCATATCGCACGTGGGTTTTAGGAAGACACCAGTAGCCAGAGCACTGACTACTCACTTTTTCGGGGAACTTAAATAGGCATTGCTTCTTTTCTGCTTACCTGATATCACTTGAACATGGTTTATGAACTGACAGGTTTACTCTAAAACACAGGTCTCAACTTTCTCTTTTATAGAAGGACGCTTGTTTTATTTGAACCAAATCCTTGTGTCCTCTCCTTTATCCTTAATTGTCTTCGGTGTGATATGAAGACCTCAATGAATAAATATACAATTTAATTACCAAAAGTGTTACATTGCATTATACTTTTCACAGAGATATTAAATGATTGCATTTGTTAAAGGAACACTAAAGGCAAACATTTTTTTTTTTAAATAACAAACATGTTATACTTACCTCCACTGTGCATCTCGTTTTGCACAGAGTGCCCCCTAACCGTGTCTTCTGGGGTCCCTCGGCGGCTGTCTCGGCTCCTCCTCGCAAAAGCTTTCCACCTTAATGCGAGCTTGCATGGTGGAAAGCTTTTGCGAGCGCGCTCCCGTGATACAGCGGTGGGCATAGCCGCCGACTGTATCCCTCGCCCCCCCCGGCGCGCCGCGTCATCCGCTGTGATTGACAGCAGCGCCAGCCAATGGCTGCGCTGCTATCAATCCGTCCAGCCTAGCCAATCAACGGCCAGGCTGGGAACCGAAGTGGATCACGTGGACGCGCGCGGGACTTTCGAGGGGTCAGGTAAGTAAAACGGGGGTTCGGGGGGGGGGCGGTACCGTCGGATGTTTTTTCACCTTAATGCATAGGATGCATTAAGGTGAAAAAACATTTACCTTTACAACCCCTTTAAGCCAACCTGGACTTCCAGAGATAGTAAAGTTATCCCTTTTTTTTTTACGCAGTTGCTATCCATAGAATTCTATAAGGCTGATTCCTAAATCTTCCCTAAATTCAGATATGGCCCATTAGAAATGCCCCATTGTTGGTGTCAGTGGGAGAAATAGTGCCCCAACGTTGGTGTCAGTGGGAGGAATAGTGCCCCAACGTTGGTGTCAGTGGGAGGAATAGTGCCCCATTGTTAGTGTCAGTGGGAGGAATAGTGCCACAACGTTGGTGTCAGTGGGAGGAATAGTGTCCCATTGTTGGTGAGAACAAAAAAGAAAATATTTGGACAGCCACACTCCTGGAAAAGTATCCTGAATTGTCCTTTATGGTCAAATGGAATACACTACAATCCACAGCAAAGGTGAAAACGGGATACACAGAATGAGCTAGATTCAGGTAGCTCGGCGTATCGTTGAGCGGGCGAACACATACGTGAACAGCGCCCGCATATGTAAACGGCATTCAAACCACACATGTGAGGTATCGCCGCGATTGGTAGAGCGAGAGCAATAATTCTAGCTCTAGACCTCCTCTGTAACTCAAAAACCTGCAACCTGTAGATTTTTTTAAACGTCGCCTATGGAGATTTTAAAGGGTAAAAGTTTGTCGGCATTCCACGAGCGGACGCAATTTTGAAGCGTGACATGTTACATATCAATTTACTCGGCATAACATTATCTTTCACAATATTAAAAAAAATTGGGATAACTTTACTGTTGTCTTATTTTTTAATTAAAAAAAGTGTAATTTTTTTCCCAAAAAAATGCGCTTGTAAGACCGCTGCGCAAATACAGCGTGACAGAAAGTATTGCAATGATCGCCATTTTATTCTCTAGGATGTTAGAATAAAAAATATATATAATGTTTGGGGGTTCTAATTAGAGGGAAGGAGTTGGCAGTGAAAATAGTGAAAAATTACATATTAGAATTGCTGTTTAACTTGTAATGCCAACGGCCACCACCAGATGGCGCCAGCTGACAGAAGGAAGAGCTTGGGACTTCACAAGGCCGCAAAGCCGCAGCCTCAATTACCGGCCGTCACGGGCTCTGTGCCTCCGTGCGCCCCCACCTCCCCCCACCGTGCGATTGCGGCAGGCCCGCGGCGGCTGGTAATTGAGGCCGCGGCTTCGCGGCCTTGTAGGCCGCAAAGCCGTGGCCTCAATTACCGGCGGGCGCCAGGTCACAATTTCTTGTCGCAATTGTCGACCCCTGCGTTACAGCACAAGTTGATTTTTGGGATGGGGGGGTGTCGATGAATGGTAGTTTGGAAATGTGGTCGGCCTAGCCATACCTGGCCCCTGGGCCACAGTTTGGACGTCAATAGACAAGAGCACAGCTTTTACTCATCCTCAGCATGGTTTTTATTTATTATATTGTAGGAAATTCACAAAGTCAGTAATATGCACCTTGGCACAAATATTTACATTGGAAAAAATGGTCCGGTAGAGAATAGGTTGAACTAAAACAATCAATGACATGCTTTACGTAACACAATATGCTCTTCTAATAGGGGACATAAGATTTAGGGGGGAAAAATTACACTGTGAGATAAATATTATAAAAATAATAATTATATTCCATCATTTAAAAAATAAATACATATATTCCCGGGCTCAGTGCGACTGTGCAGCACTTGTTCTATGTGGAACTATGAAGCTGCAGTGAAGTTTCCACCCGGCGCGCATTTCCGGTGCACACAGCAGCCTGTCCCAGCTTAGGTAAGAGCAGGGGGAGAGACGCCGAGTAGTTGTCATGGTGATAGAACGCTGGGGAGCGACCTCCCGCAGAGTGATAGACTGGCTATTGTCATCCGCGCGGGGGAGTCTGGGAAAAGGGGGAAAAAAGCGCGCGGGGAGATAAAAAAAATGGCGGCGCTCATTGACCTCCATAGATGTTAGTGCCACCGTCCGTGTGTGTCACTGTCCTGTGCTCTGCCAGTCACAGGGAAATAATGTCTGAGTGTAGAAAATACCTCTAATACATAAATAGAACGAGTGGCTTGTAAATCTTTCCCCACTGGAACAATTTTTCCACAAACATGGCTAAACCTTTATAAATAAAATAAGGTCCGCGTTACTGACAGGCAGTGGCGGCTGGTGCTCAAAAGTTTTGGGGGTCGCAAACAAACTTAAAAAAAAACATAAATTGCAGCCACTGTGCCATCAAACGCAGCCACTGTGCCCATCTAACGCAGTCACTGTGCCCATCTAACGCAGTCACTGTGCCCATCAAACGCAGTCACTGTGCCATCAATTGCCGCCACTGTGCCATCAAACGCAGCCACTGTGCCATCAAACGCAGCCACTGTGCCTATCTAACGCAGTCACTGTGCCCATCTAACGTAGCCACTGTGCCATCAAACGCAGTCACTGTGCCCATCTAACGCAGCCACTGTGTCCATCTAACGCAGTCACTGTGCCCATCTAACGCAGTCACACTGTGCCTTCAAACACAGCTACTGTGCCCATCTAACGCAGCCACTGTGCCATCAATTGCCGCCACTGTGCCATCAAAGGCAGCCACTGTGCCCATCTAACGCAGTCACTGTGCCCATCTAACGCAGTCACACTGTGCCTTCAAACACAGCTACTGTGCCCATCTAACGCAGTCACTGTGCCCATCTAACGCAGTCACTGTGCCTTCAAACACAGCTACTGTGCCCATCTAACGCAGTCACTGTGCCCATATAACGCAGTCACTGTGCCCATCAAACGCAGTCACTGTGCCCATCAAATGCAGCCACTGTGCCACCAATTGCTGCCACTGTGCCATCAAAGGCAGCCACTGTGCCCCTGAAACGCAGCCACTGTGCCCCTGAAACGCAGCCACTGTACCCATAAATTGCCGCCACTGTGCCATCAAACGCAGCTACTGTACCCATCAATTGCTGACACTGTGCCCATTAATTGATGTCAGTGTGCCCATCAATTTCCGCTACCGTGCCCATCAATTGCTGCCAGTGTGCTTATCAATTGCTGCTACTGTGCCCATCAATTGCTGCCAGTGTGTTCATCAATTGCTGCTACTGTGCCCATCAACTGCTACCAGTGTGCATCCCCCGCCCATCACTTACCTTGTCACGGTGGGGCAGCGGGTCACGGTTCTCCACGCTCCTCGACGATGTCTCCTCACCGTCCTCTCTTCCCGTACTCTGCTATGATTGGACGCCTGATAGATGGCGTCCAATCTCAGCGCCTGCCGTTTCAGCCAATCAGGTGACAGGTAACAGACCCGAGCACCTGATTGGCGGAGAGGCAGGTCAGCGTTAGGAAAGCGATTATTCATTACCGCATTTGGCCACGGTGGGGGCGCCGGTGAGGTTCAGAGCTGTTCTGAAATACTCAGAAACACTTGGAAACACTCGGAAATACTCTGTGTTTTCGAATCTTTCCGAGGGTTTTCAAGTGCAGCCGAACGTCAATGTGGAACGAATTATCTTTGTTTCCATTGACTTCAATGGGGAAACTCGCTTTGATATGCAAGTGCTTTGGATTACATGCATGAATGGATTATGCTCGTAATCCGAGGTTCCACTGTACTTCACGTGGGCATCATTCAGCTTAGAGGACTGGTGACATCTGATGGCAGAAACGGATGACTACAGGGCGCAGCTCTGGAGAGGAGTAGGGTGACCACGTGTCCCGGTTTGCCCGGGATCGTCCCGTAATATACATTTTTGTCCCGTGTCCCGGGAGCCTTCAAACCGGGACAACAGAGAGTCCCGGAATCAACTGCCTGCCAGTCTGCCACACTCACTGCCGCTGCTGACACAGTGCCGCTGTAATTAAATCATTCCTAAATCACTGGTTGCTAGGGACCCGCTTGGCGTGTAGCAACCAGTGACGTCACCGTGTCCCGCTCTCTCTGCGGCTCCGACTCCACCCCCACCTCCTCCTCCTCCAGCGGCCAGCCGCAGCAGAGAGAGCAGCAGCGTCACCTACCGCGGCCAGGGCCGTCTTACCGAGTGGGCACAGCCTGTAATCCGCCGCTCACAGGCATCGGCACTTTTTTTATGCAGCGGGAGCGTGCCAGGCCAGCAGGAATTCGGAGAAGGTGGCCAGAGAGGGGGGGAGTTGGATGTAAAAGCTCCCTGACCACCGAAGAGATGAGGTCTGCCTCCCCCCCCCTCATCCCAGAACTTGAATCGTGCGCCGCGCGGCCCGGGCCTGAGGAGTGGAGAACAGGCTGGCTGGGAAGTGGGAACCCGGAAGAAAGACCATGCGGAGCAGCGAGCACCCCCGGATCTAGAGGGAGACTCGGCGCTGCCACACTGCTGGCCATCAGGTACCGTACCAGGCATCCTGATTCCTGTACATGCCAGCACACTGAGAGGGGGCAGGGTGAGCAGAGGAGGGACAGCGCTATGTGGTCTGTCTCAGCCCCCTATTCTGCCTATCAGACCCCCATCCTCTGCCTCTCAGACCCCCATCCTCTGCCTCTCAGACCCCCATCCTCTGCCTCTCAGACCCCCATCCTCTTCCTCTCAGACCCCCATCCTCTGCCTCTAAGACCCCCATCCTCTGCCTCTAAGACCCCCATCCTCTGCCTCTCAGACCCCCATCCTCTGCCTCTAAGACCCCCATCCTCTGCCTCTCAGACCCCCATCCTCTGCCTCTCAGACCCCCATCCTCTGCCTCTAAGACCCCCATCCTCTGCCTCTCAGACCCCCATCCTCTGCCTCTCAGACCCCCATCCTCTGCCTCTAAGACCCCCATCCTCTGCCTCTCAGACCCCCATCCTCTGCCTCTCAGACCCCCATCCTCTTCCTCTCAGACCCCCATCCTCTGCCTCTAAGACCCCCATCCTCTGCCTCTAAGACCCCCATCCTCTGCCTCTCAGACCCCCATCCTCTGCCTCTAAGACCCCCATCCTCTGCCTCTCAGACCCCCATCCTCTGCCTCTCAGACCCCCATCCTCTGCCTCTAAGACCCCCATCCTCTGCCTCTCAGACCCCCATCCTCTGCCTCTCAGACCCCCATCCTCTGCCTCTCAGACCCCCATCCTCTGCCTCTAAGACCCCCATCCTCTGCCTCTCAGACCCCCATCCTCTGCTTCTCAGACCCCCATCCTCTGCCTCTAAGACCCCCATCCTCTGCCTCTCAGACCCCCATCCTCTGCCTCTCAGACCCCCATCCTCTGCCTCTCAGACCCCCATCCTCTGCCTCTAAGACCCCCATCCTCTGCCTCTCAGACCCCCATCCTCTGCCTCTCAGACCCCCATCCTCTGCCTCTAAGACCCCCATCCTCTGCCTCTCAGACCCCCATCCTCTGCCTCTCAGACCCCCATCCTCTGCCTCTCAGACCCCCATCCTCTTCCTCTCAGACCCCCATCCTCTGCCTCTCAGACCCCCATCCTCTGCCTCTAAGACCCCCATCCTCTGCCTCTCAGACCCCCATCCTCTGCCTCTAAGACCCCCATCCTCTGCCTCTCAGACCCCCATCCTCTGCTTCTCAGACCCCCATCCTCTGCCTCTAAGACCCCCATCCTCTGCCTCTCAGACCCCCATCCTCTGCCTCTCAGACCCCCATCCTCTGCCTCTCAGACCCCCATCCTCTGCCTCTCAGACCCCCATCCTCTGCCTCTCAGACCCCCATCCTCTGCCTCTAAGACCCCCATCCTCTGCCTCTCAGACCCCCATCCTCTGCCTCTAAGACCCCCATCCTCTGCCTCTCAGACCCCCATCCTCTGCCTCTCAGACCCCCATCCTCTGCCTCTCAGACCCCCATCCTCTGCCTCTCAGACCCCCATCCTCTGCCTCTCAGACCCCCATCCTCTGCCTCTAAGACCCCCATCCTCTGCCTCTCAGACCCCCATCCTCTGCCTCTAAGACCCCCATCCTCTGCCTCTCAGACCCCCATCCTCTGCCTCTCAGACCCCCATCCTCTGCCTCTCAGACCCCCATCCTCTGCCTCTCAGACCCCCATCCTCTGCCTCTAAGACCCCCATCCTCTGCCTCTCAGACCCCCATCCTCTGCCTCTCAGACCCCCATCCTCTGCCTCTCAGACCCCCATCCTCTGCCTCTCAGACCCCCATCCTCTGCCTCTAAGACCCCCATCCTCTGCCTGTCAGACCCCCATCCTCTGCCTCCAAGACCCCCATCCTCTGCCTCCAAGACCCCCATCCTCTGCCTCCAAGACCCCCATCCTCTGCCTCCAAGACCCCCATCCTCTGCCTGTCAGACCCCCATCCTCTGCCTGTCAGACCCCCATCCTCTGCCTGTCAGACCCCCATCCTCTGCCTGTCAGACCCCCATCCTCTGCCTGTCAGACCCCCATCCTCTGCCTCCAAGACCCCCATCCTCTGCCTCTCAGACCCCCATCCTCTGCCTCTCAGACCCCCATCCTCTGCCTCTAAGACCCCCATCCTCTGCCTCTCAGACCCCCATCCTCTGCCTGTCAGACCCCCATCCTCTGCCTGTCAGACCCCCATCCTCTGCCTCCAAGACCCCCATCCTCTGCCTCCAAGACCCCCATCCTCTGCCTCCAAGACCCCCATCCTCTGCCTCCAAGACCCCCATCCTCTGCCTGTCAGACCCCCATCCTCTGCCTCTCAGACCCCCATCCTCTGCCTGTCAGACCCCCATCCTCTGCCTCCAAGACCCCCATCCTCTGCCTGTCAGACCCCCATCCTCTGCCTCCAAGACCCCCATCCTCTGCCTGTCAGACCCCCATCCTCTGCCTGTCAGACCCCCATCCTCTGCCTCTCAGACCCCCATCCTCTGCCTGTCAGACCCCCATCCTCTGCCTGTCAGACCCCCATCCTCTGCCTGTCAGACCCCCATCCTCTGCCTGTCAGACCCCCATCCTCTGCCTGTCAGACCCCCATCCTCTGCCTCTCAGACCCCCATCCTCTGCCTCTAAGACCCCCATCCTCTGCCTGTCAGACCCCCATCCTCTGCCTGTCAGACCCCCATCCTCTGCCTCCAAGACCCCCATCCTCTGCCTCCAAGACCCCCATCCTCTGCCTGTCAGACCCCCATCCTCTGCCTCTCAGACCCCCATCCTCTGCCTGTCAGACCCCCATCCTCTGCCTCCAAGACCCCCATCCTCTGCCTGTCAGACCCCCATCCTCTGCCTCCAAGACCCCCATCCTCTGCCTGTCAGACCCCCATCCTCTGCCTCTCAGACCCCCATCCTCTGCCTCTCAGACCCCCATCCTCTGCCTGTCAGACCCCCATCCTCTGCCTGTCAGACCCCCATCCTCTGCCTGTCAGACCCCCATCCTCTGCCTGTCAGACCCCCATCCTCTGCCTGTCAGACCCCCATCCT
Source organism: Rana temporaria (assembly GCF_905171775.1). Lineage (NCBI taxonomy): Eukaryota > Metazoa > Chordata > Amphibia > Anura > Ranidae > Rana > Rana temporaria. Next base: position 14,360,061 of record NC_053494.1, on the reverse strand, counting down.
CTGCCTGTCAGACCCCCATCCTCTGCCTGTCAGACCCCCATCCTCTGCCTCCAAGACCCCCATCCTCTGCCTCCAAGACCCCCATCCTCTGCCTCCAAGACCCCCATCCTCTGCCTGTCAGACCCCCATCCTCTGCCTGTCAGACCCCCATCCTCTGCCTCTCAGACCCCCATCCTCTGCCTCCAAGACCCCCATCCTCTGCCTCCAAGACCCCCATCCTCTGCCTGTCAGACCCCCATCCTCTGCCTGTCAGACCCCCATCCTCTGCCTGTCAGACCCCCATCCTCTGCCTGTCAGACCCCCATCCTCTGCCTCCAAGACCCCCATCCTCTGCCTCCAAGACCCCCATCCTCTGCCTCCAAGACCCCCATCCTCTGCCTCCAAGACCCCCATCCTCTGCCTGTCAGACCCCCATCCTCTGCCTCTCAGACCCCCATCCTCTGCCTCTCTGACCCCTCTCTCAGACCCCCCTCCTCTGCCTCTCAGACCCCCCACCACCACCAGTGACCAGACGAGGAGTCAGTCAGACAGCCACTCCATCTCCATTATATGACTTCATATCAAAAGGTGAGCAAATAGGGGCAATTGACACTGGGTGGCAGCATCTGATGGGGCACAGTAGCGACAATTTATGGGCACACTGGCATTTGATGGGGCACAGTAGCGACAATTTATGGGCACACTGGCATTTGATGGGGCAAAATAGCGACAATTTATGGGCACACTGGCCCGCTGATTTCATGATACGCCCTTGCCCCCAAAACTGGCAAAAAAAATGTAAAAAAAACGTATTTTTTTTTGGGGGGGGGGGGGTGTCCCTGAATGGCAGTTTGGAAATGTGGTCACCCTAGAGAGGAGGTGAGTATTACAGCCAAGTGTGTATTACCCCCCCCCCCCCCCGCCTTTACCTTCCTCAGAAGCTGTTCAATAACCCAAGTAAATGATTCTCCACCATACTTCCCACAATGCAGCGCTTGATCGCCAACAGCCTGACAGCCGGACCTGAGCTTTAATAATTGTGGGGACGTGGACAGGGGGCGGGGGGGTGGGGGGGTATGCAAAGCCCCGGGCGAGTGTACACCTGTATGCAGAGATGTCCAGGAATGCTGGGAAGGTCAGGATGTGTTCTAATCACTAATAGGGTCTTTCTGGTTGCAGGAATGGATGAAGACGGAGCGCAGGAGGTGGTGTCGGCGTTAGAAGGAAAACCTCTGGGGGTCTGGGGGCTGCTGCAGGTTGCAGGATGCACAGGATTGACTGCTTATTCTGTGTGGGCATTGGTGCTGATGCCTGGCTTCCGGAAAGTGCCATTAAAATTACAGGTAAGTCTTTTTAAAGGGGTTGTAAAGGAAAACATTTTTTTTCATAGCTTCCTTTCCCTTAGGGCCCTTTCACACTGGGGCATTTTTCAAGCGCTTTAGCGTTAAAAAAAGCGCCTGTAAAACGCCTGAAAGAAGCTGCATCTGCAATCCCAATGTGAAAGCTCGAGTGCTTTCACACTAAAGCGCCTGAAAAACACCCCAGTGTGAAAATGGTCTTAGCGTTAAAAAAAAGCGCCTGAAAGAAGCTGCATCTGCAATCCCAATGTGAAAGCCTGAGTGCTTTCACACTGAGGCGCTGAGCTGGCAGGGCGTCAAAAAAAGTCCTGCATGCAGCTTCTTTGCAGCGCTTTAGGAGCGGTTAATACACCGCTCCTAAAGCCCCCTTCCCATTGAGGAAGCTTTTTTTAACGCCAAAGCGCCTGAAAAGCGCCTCAGTGTGAAAGAGGTCTTAGCAGCGCTTTACCAGCGTTTTTCGGGCGCTGGCAGTGTGAAAGGCCTCTGAAAGCACTTGGGCTTTCACATTGGAATTGCAGATGAGGCTTCTTTCAGGCGCTTTACAGGCTTTTTTAAACGCCAAAGCGCCTAAAAAACGCCCAAAAAACGCCCCAGTGTGAAAGGGGTCTAAGTGCAGTCCTCCTTCACTTACCTCATCCTTCCATTTTGCTTTTAAATGTCCTTATTTCTTCTGAGAAATCCTCACTTCCTGTTCTTCTGTCTGTAACTCCACACAGTAATACAAGGCTTTCTCCCTGGTGTGGAGAAAGCCTCTTGAGGGGGGAGGGGGCAAGCAGGCAAGTCAGGACACTCTCTACTTTGCAGATAGAGAAAGGAGCTGTGTGTTAGTGGGCGTCCTGACACTCCTGCTCGCCCCCTCAAGAGGCTTTCTCCACACCAGGGAGAAAGCCTTGCATTACGGTGTGGAGTTACAGACAGAAGAACAGGAAGTGAGGATTTCTCAGAAGAAATAAGGACATTTAAAACAAAATGGAAGGATGAGGTAAGTGAAGGAGGACTGCACTAAGGTAAAGGAAGCTATTTAGGGAAAATTTTTTTTACCTTTTACAACCACTTTAAGTTGTATTAACCGCTTCAGCCCGGACCATTTTGGTGGTTAAAGACCAGGCCACTTTTTGCGATTCGGCACTGCGTCGCTTTAACTGACAATTGCGCGGTCGTGCGACGTGGCTCACAAACAAAAATAACGTCCTTTTTTTCCCACAAATAGAGATTTCTTTATCGTTACATCACGGGACACAGAGCGGCATTCATTACTATATGGGTTATATGGAGTACCTTCAGGTGTAGACACTGGCAATCTTCAAACAGGAAATGCCCCTCCCTATATAACCCCCTCCCATAGGAGGAGTACCTCAGTTTTTACGCCAGTGTCTTAGGTGTTAGTCATGGTTTAGCTTGCCTCCGCATCCTTGGGATTAGGTGAGCTACCGGTTCTGTCCAAAAAAGCCTGCGCGCTAAAGTGGTCAGTAACCGGACCCCAAACCCTTGGGGTATAGCCCATAATGCTTTCTTTTTAAGAGAGCTGGACCCTGGGCCCAGAACTTAGAAACCTTTGGGGCGCCTAATGTTTTCTGTTTGCCAGGGTGCTGTATGGGCCCAGGACAGTGGATCCTTCATGGAAGAAGAAGGTTCCCAGGGCCTGAAGGTCTAGACATCCCCACGGAGATGGGGGAAGATTGGACCTCTTGCTTGGCAAAGTCCTGCGGCATGGAGCAGGTAAGTAAGGGGAAAAAACCTGCGGGGCTTGGCTCTTAGCAAGTTTTTTCTGGGAGGTCACAGGGGACATGCCTAAGGTTATGCATTGCATCTGGCAAACCAGTCACATATCATGAAGATAGGATGGCTCTATATGTTATATTTCCCCATAAAAAGTGACCTCCCTGGTAGTGTTGGAAAAGCTGTGAGTGGGGCCTTTTATGTACAAGTGTATGTGTGTGTCAGAGAGCTATGCTTACCTGCAAGCCTCCAGGCGATGCTCTATCCAGTCCTCTCCCTCATGCCTGCAAGGCAGGCAAAACGCTGACCTCCTCGTGTGTTCACAGGCCTGCGGCTGCAGGAACAGAGAGGCCCTTCCTCCCAACCCCCCCCCCCGTCGCGGGCGCGCGCGCGGTGCGCGTGCACGTGTTATAGACGCATTTGGCGCCGTTTTAGCTGGGGGGGAAGGGCGGGTCAGTGGTTTAAAGGAAGGGGCGGCCCTTCCTTAGATGCCACAGCTCATTCATTTCTCTGGCTTAAGGGAGGAAGGACTGGAGGGAAGCACGGGGCGCTGAGGACACACAGTGGCCAGAAAGAATTCTACAGTCTTCAGAAGATTGTGGTTTAGCCTAGGAATAGGCTGGTTTTCTTTTCCATCTCATAGTCTTTTCTTTGGCAATACTACTCAGGGGGATAGAATGTTTTTTCTTGCCTAGATTGAAAAAAAAAAAAAAAAAAAAAAAGTGTCATCTAGGGTAGAGGAAACATTTTTTATTCCCCAAACAGGGGTTTGGGCATTTAACTATTATAAGTCCCAGGTACCAATAAGTAGCAGGGGTACCTCGGTATTGTACCATGGCATCAAGATCAGAGGGTACAAAAGGTGGGGATTCCCCCGCAGAGTCTGAGGTCTCGGATAGAGCTATGCCGCTGCTTTCCCCACAGGGAGCCGTTGGGCCATCGGGGTCTGGGGCTAGAGCTGACGCGAGTCAACCCAACCCTAAGGTGGTCACGGAGGAGGTGTTACTCGCCTCTTTAAATGAGATGCGGAGAAGCATGGGAGAAATGATAGCCGCAGCCATGCGGGGTAGTAAGCGGAATAGATCTCCGTCACCCGTGCGCGGACCCTCGGAAGAGGAGGTCCTTTCCTCTGGGGAATTGGACGACCTCTTGGACAGAGACCAAGTAGGTTCAGGGATCGAAGATCTGGATACAGAGGAGTCTGGGGCAGTCTCCCTGAGGGAGAGCTGGTGGATTCAGGGCTTGACGGACTTGGTCCATAAGGCATTCAACCTGCCTGTACCAGATCTCCAGGTATCGACGGTTTCAGCTTTGGGCTCACTGAGGGCGCCTCAAAGCAGGGCTGTGTTTCCGATCCATCCTCTCTTAGAGGGAGTCTTGTTCCAAGAGTGGAACAAACCAGACAAGGTTTTCTTTCCACCTAAGAAATTTTCTGTCTTATATCCTATGGAAGAAAAGTTTTCCAAGAGATGGGCTTCTCCTGCAGTAGACGCAGCCATCTCATGTGTTAACAAATCGTTAACATGTCCTGTAGAAAACGTACAGGTTTTCAAAGATCCAGTTGATAGACGCTTGGAAGCCCTACTTAAGAACTCCTTCACTTCTGCAGGGGCAGTAGTACAGCCAGCCGTGGCTGCGATTGGAGTCGCTCAAGCTTTATCGGATCAATTTAAACAAATGCTTGAACTTATTCCTGCCGAGCAGGCAGAAGAATTTTCGGAGGTAGACGCAATCAAGGATTCTATCCAACAAGCGTCACGTTTATCATTATCCCTTATCCATATGAGAAGACTCTTATGGTTAAAAAGCTGGGAGGCTGAGCCCCCATGCAAGAAGCTCCTGGCAGGGTTTCCCTTCCATGGAGGACGGCTCTTCGGAGAGGACTTAGATAAATACATTCAGACCATTTCAAACGGCAAGAGTACTCTCTTGCCAACTAAGAAGAGGGTTCAGGGGCCTGCGTTTAAACGACAGTCCTCCCCTGGGCAGGGGCCCTCTAATGCCAAGCAGTATCGACGGCCTCCTGCAAGAACAAACTTCGGCTTCAACAGCAGATCAAGAGGACAGGCTGTTAGGGGCAAGAGGCAGTGGTTTCGCAAGCCGGCAAAACCAGCCCCCAAGTCTACCTCATGAAGGGGCGCCCCCACCCACGAAGGTGGGGGGAAGGCTGCGACTCTTTTCGGAGATTTGGGAAGCCAGCATTCCCGACGAGTGGGTACGGTCTTCCGTGGCCACAGGCTACAAGCTAGAATTCCTAAGGTTTCCTCCTCCTCATTTCCAGGAGTCGAGGATTCCAAACGATCTGGAGAAAGGAGCCGCATTAAAGTCGGCTCTAGATCATCTACTTTCCCAGGAAGTGATAGTAGAGGTACCAGTCCTGGAACAGGGGCTGGGTTTCTACTCCAACCTATTCATCATCCCAAAGCCCAATGGAGATGTCAGGCCAATTTTGGACCTAAAGATGGTAAATGCATACTTAAAAGTCCGCTCATTTCGGATGGAATCCGTGCGGTCAGCAGCTGCCACACTCCAAAAGGACGACTTCATGGCGTCCATAGACATAAAGGATGCCTACCTTCATGTTCCAATTTATCAGCCACATCAAAGATATCTACGCTTTATGGTGGCTTCGCGTCATTTCCAATTCGTGACGCTTCCCTTCGGGTTGGCTACGGCCCCCCGGGTGTTCACGAAGGTTCTAGCTCCAATCCTAGCCAAGCTAAGGATCCAAGGGGTCACGATCCTAGCATACCTGGACGACCTCCTAGTCATAGACCACTCGTCTCCCGGCTTGGAACGAGCAGTGGCCCTCATGGTCCAATACCTCGAGAGGTTCGGCTGGGTCCTAAATCGAGAGAAGTCAGCATTCCAGCCCACAAGGCAGTTGGAATATCTCGGCATGAGATTAGACACAGAACAACAAGGGGTGTTCCTACCTCTGAGGAAGGTCAAAGCCATCAAGGAATTAATCCTACTGGTTCTAAGCAAGAAAGAACCGACTATTCGCCTATGTATGAGATTACTAGGCAAGATGGTGGCTACTTTCGAGGCGGTGCCATACGCCCAGAGCCACACTCGCATCCTGCAGGCAGCCATCCTGTCAGCATGGAGCAGAAGGCCACAGGCCTTGGATATCCCGTTGCCTCTCTCATCAAGAGTCCGACAAAGTCTGTGTTGGTGGTTAGACCCTCAGAATCTACTGAAGGGGAGGTCTTTCAGCCCAGTGGCTTGGAAGATAGTGACCACAGACGCCAGCCTGACGGGCTGGGGAGCGATTGTGGATGGTTCCACTCGCCAAGGTATTTGGACAAAGCCAGAGAAGCTTTTACCCATCAACATCTTGGAGCTCAGAGCTGTTCGACTAGCCCTCAGGGCTTGGACGTCGAAATTGCAGGGGCTCCCGGTGAGAATTCAATCAGACAATGCCACGGCAGTGGCATACATAAATCACCAAGGGGGGACCAGGAGTCAGGCCACTCAGAGAGAAGTGAGCTTGATTCTCCTATGGGCAGAGGCTCATGTGCCCTGCATATCGGCAATATTCATTCCCGGAGTGGACAACTTTCAGGCGGACTTCTTAAGCCGCCAGACTCTATGGCCGGGGGAATGGTCTCTGCATCCACAAGTCTTTCAAGCACTCTGCCAAAGATGGGGAGTGCCGGACGTGGATATCATGGCATCGAGACTCAACAAGAAGCTAGACAGGTTCATGTCCCGCTCAAGGGATCCGATGGCCTGCGGAACCGATGCTCTGGTTTGCCCTTGGCATCAGTTCAAGCTTCTTTATGCGTTTCCCCCGCTCCAGTTACTACCCCGCCTGCTGCGCAGGATCCGGGTGGAGCACATACCAGTTATCCTGGTAGCTCCAGCATGGCCCAGAAGGGCTTGGTACTCACTAATCCTAAGGATGGTAGTGGGAAACCCTTGGACTCTGCCTCTAAGGCCAGACCTGCTATCGCAAGGTCCGATCCTCCACCCTGCCTTACGGCATCTAAATTTGACGGCCTGGAAGCTGAATCCTTGATTCTCAGGGGTAGAGGTCTGTCTCAGAAAGTAATCTCTACCCTAATCAGAGCCAGGAAACCGGTCTCTAGGGTGATTTATCACAGGGTCTGGAAGGCCTATATAGGCTGGTGCGAGTCCAAGCTATGGCTTCCTCGCAAGTTCACCATAGATAGAGTTTTAAGTTTTCTCCAGCTAGGAGTGGATAAAGGATTGGCATTAAGCACAATCAAAGGACAGATTTCTGCCCTGTCAGTGTGGTTTCAGCGGCCACTGGCCACCCACTCGCTGGTTAAGACCTTCCTTCAAGGGGTCTTACGTATTAAACCTCCAGTTAAATCCCCGCTTTGCCCGTGGGATTTAAATCTTGTTCTGTCGAGTTTACAGAAACAACCGTTTGAGCCGTTGGCTGAAGTTCCTTTGGTTCTACTGACAAGGAAGTTGGTGTTTTTGGTTGCCATAGTTTCCGCAAGAAGAGTTTCGGAACTGGCAGCCTTATCCTGTAAGGAACCATATCTTGTTTTTCATAAGGACAGGGTCGTTCTCCGCCCTCATCCTTCCTTCCTACCGAAGGTCATATCCAGTTTTCATTTGAACCAGGATTTGGTATTACCATCCTTCTTCCCTAAACCTACTTCCAGAAAGGAAGGGTTGCTGCATACCTTGGATATTGTCAGGGCCATGAAGGCCTATCTTAAAGCTACAGAGAAGATCCGGAAAACAGATGTGCTGTTTATTCTGCCGGATGGGCCCAAGAAGGGGCAGGCAGCTGCAAAGTCCACCATTTCTAGGTGGATTAAGCAATTGATCACTCAGGCCTACGGCTTGAAAGGGTTGCCTCCTCCAGTATCATTAAAGGCTCATTCTACTAGAGCCATGGGCGCCTCCTGGGCAGCACACCACCAGATCTCTATGGCTCAAGTTTGCAAGGCGGCAACCTGGTCTTCTGTCCACACATTTACAAAATTCTACAAGTTGGACGTAAGAAGGAATACTGATACTGCCTTCGGGCAGGCAGTGCTGCAGGCTGCAGTTTGAGACCCTCGGATTCCGGGGGCTCCTCTTTTTTTGAGTTAAATTTAAAATTTAAGATTATTTTTCTCAAATAAGTTGGATTTATTATGATTTGAGTATATCTCTAAATTAAATCCTTTTGTCTTGGAGATGTTCTCCCTCCCCTCATTGTAAGCATTGCTTTGGGACATCCCATATAGTAATGAATGCCGCTCTGTGTCCCGTGATGTAACGATAAAGAAAAAGAGATTTTTAATACAGCTTACCTGTAAAATCTTTTTCTTGGAGTACATCACGGGACACAGAGCTCCCACCCCTCTTTTGAGGACCATTTTGGGAGGCATACTGCTTGCTACAAAACTGAGGTACTCCTCCTATGGGAGGGGGTTATATAGGGAGGGGCATTTCCTGTTTGAAGATTGCCAGTGTCTACACCTGAAGGTACTCCATATAACCCATATAGTAATGAATGCCGCTCTGTGTCCCGTGATGTACTCCAAGAAAAAGATTTTACAGGTAAGCTGTATTAAAAATCTCTTTTTCTTTTGGTGGTACTTGATCACCCCTGCGGTTTTTATTTTAAATAGAGCGTCAATTTTGAAAAAAAAAAAAATGCAACAATTTTTTATTTCTGCTATAATAAATATGGTGAAAAAAAAACGCAATAAGCGTTTATTGATTGGTTTGCGCAAAAGTTATATCGTCTACAAAATAGGTGATAGATTTATGGCATTTTTCATTAATATTTTTTTTTTTTTACTAGTTATGGCGCCGATCAGCAATTTTTATCGTGACTGCGACATTATGGCGGACACATCGGACACTTTTGATGCCATTTTGGGACCATTGTAGATTAAGGCTTACATGTAGGTGCTCGAAATATCTCCCAGACCTGCACGGTCTAGGAGATATTTGCCGTATGGCGATTTCTTCTGCGCATGCGCCGGAGTTAGAAAGGGCACGCTGGTATAGACAATCTCTCGTATGTTTTATTTTTTTATTATTGCTTTGTCTCCCTAGGTCCCTTACATGCCAGCCAGTGGCAGGCAAGTGGATAATGTAATGACGCTGCTGAAGGGACGGACAGGAAAAATGGTGGACCTGGGCTCCGGTGACGGCAGAATAGTAAGATCATATCTGATATATGGCGCTTTATTCAGTAAACGTTTTTTTAGGAAATACAAATGCCGTAACCCATAGAAGCTCCACAGAATGCTTCTCTGCTAACGTAATACCAGTACATGAATTCTGATTGGTTTGCAAATGGTTACATCTTTCATCAGCAAAATCAGCTACAAAAACTGTAGCTGCTGACTTTTAATAAATAGCCATTCACCTGTCCCACGATCCATCGCTGTCCTCACCCGGACTGGTTCCTCACTGGTCTTTGGGTCCCGGGTGGCGGCGTGTTAACTGTGGACAGTCGGTTGTGAGTTCTGGTGGCTTTGCAGCCAGCTGACCACTGTGTATGCATGAGTGGTGCTGTGCTTTGTGAATGGCCCGCAGCCTTCTGGGACCTGTGACGTGTGCCAGAAGACTGCGGGCAGGTGGAGGGGAGGGGGGAGGGGTTTGTGGCTGAACTTCTATTTGGATCGCCTAGATCTTCTGTCAAACACAGAGCCAAGTCCTGGCCCACTAATCCATTTCATGTGATCCCCACATCTCTCCTGCATCTGTGGCACCCCCCTTGTCTCCGCCCTCACTTTGTCTTAGTAGTTGCCGCAGACAGGAGGACAGAACTTCTTATTCCAGATCTTTGCAGTAATCCAGTGTGAGACTTTCTTTCCCATCCAAGAGCATTTCCTGTGTCCCACCCGAGAGCAAGTCCCGTGTCCCACCCAAGAGCAAGTCCCGTGTCCCACCCAAGAGCAAATCCCATGTCCCACCCAAGAGCAAGTCCCATGTCCCACCCAAAAGCAAGTCCTGTGTCCCACCCAAAAGCAAGTCACGTGTCCCACCCAAGAGCATGTCCTGTGTCCCACCCAAGAGCATGTCCTATGTCCCACCCAAGAGCAAGTCCCGTGTCCCACCCAAGAGCAAGTCCTGTGTCCCACCCAAGAGGACGTCCCGTGTCCCACCCAAGAGCATGTCCCGTGTCCCACCCAAGAACATGTCCGTGTCCCACCCAAGAGCAAGTCCCGTGTCCCACCCAAGAGCACGTCCTGTGTCCCACCCAAGAGCAAGTCCCGTGTCCCACCCAAGAACATGTCCGTGTCCCACCCAAGAGCAAGTCCCGTGTCCCACCCAAGAGCACGTCCTATGTCCCACCCAAGAGCAAGTCCCGTGTCCCACCCAAGAGGACGTCCCGTGTCCCACCCAAGAGCATGTCCCGTGTCCCACCCAAGAACATGTCTGTGAAGAACATAGCATGATCGCCTCCATTTTATATTCAGGTTGCCATGTTATAATTTAAAGGAAAGGTTTAAAAAAGCTTTACATGAAGTTATACCTTTCACCTAGATATGTATGAATGGAATTTCACCTCTGCTAATGTTTGTTTAAGATCTTAGGTCACATCCATATATTAACTGAACTTATACAACAGATACTATCTAATAGGAAATGATTAACCTGAATGTATTATTGTATTTACACTATGCCCTTGAGAAACTCCTCCTTTGTCCTTCTAAATCTGTATATATATGAGGGGCTAACTCAAGTAAAACAGATGTCATTTGCACACAACGCATGCTAGTTTTTCTTGTGTCAATAGATGTCTCCGGGGCCCGTAGACTGATGAAATCTCTATCTCCGTCATTTGAACCTAACAACCTACCTGGGTGGTCTTATACAAGTGATTCGCCTAACAGCAATGGGGGCTTCGTCCGAGATAAAAGCTGAAATCAACTGAGGTAAGAGTCTTTTTTTTGTCTTTATTGACTGAATATTCTTGCCTCAGCTCTGATTAAAGCTTTTTTAGAACCATAAAATTAGTAGGGGATAAGAACCACGCCAGGAGGTTAATAGAAGGGTTTTTGGTAAACCCACATAGAAGGGTTTTGGGTAAACCCATAGAAGGGTTTTTGGGAAACCCACAAAAGATAAGCAGTACTGCATAGATATTCCTTTAGGGAAGGAAAAGTAAGTGGTTAATGAGGAAAGAGATTCCAACAGCCTAAAAACCTTTGCTTTTTCTTTCTATCGCATAGAAGTATAAGTATTATTAGAAGTATAAGTATCATTTGTTGTGTGGATCAGAAGACTGTGTGGTAAGTCAGTTGTCTCCCACTTTCAATATGGGTCAGAAACAAGGTAAAGAAGGTCCTCCCCCTCCTCCCAACCCAGGAGAAATGTGTACAGATTTTGTAGCTAGAATTTGTGGTACTAATTATGAACTTATATTCCCATGGGTTTCAAATTAAGCGGGATGGACCACAGCCTTACACAGTGTAGACCCGTTCCCCCAAAAAGGTAGCAATACAGAATTCCACATAGATATGGCCAAAGGATTGTGTTTAGGAGATAAGAAAGCTTTCCCTTGGTACCCCGGGGACCCTCAATGGGATATGGATTATATGGAAAAGGGAGCAGAGAATTGGTTAAAATATGCCCCATATTGGTTCCCAAGGGAAAATATAAAACAGAAAAAGCCCACCAAATGTTTAAGTAAGGAAGATTATGATCAGAAATATAGAGAAGAAGCTAATAAAAAGAGAGTTGTCCCTGACCCAAGAGCCCCACCCCTGTCAATAGTCAGTCACCCTCCACCCTCATATGTACATATCTATCCGAGTTTAACAAAGGAAGATATTGATCTTCTGACTGGACATCATGCAATCAGACAACAGCAGGCCCCCCCAGCTCTACAACCACAACAGCAGGCCCCCCCAGCACTACAACCACAACAGCAGGCCCCGCCTGCTCCACAACCACAACAGCAGGCCCCGCCTGCTCAACAACCACAACAGCTGCCCCCCCCTACTCTTCCCCACACTTCACAACAAGATAGACAGCACCTACAGAGGCACAGACAGGAAGTCAGAGTCGAGGTAGCTGAACCAGAAGAAGATCAGGGAGCTATAGGAGGGGTAGTTTCACCACCTGGCCAAGAGCAGGAGGAAGAACAGGGAGACGCTGGAACAAGTAAAACACTTAGCCCCCCTAAAACAAAGAGTGGAACGGAATATAGTAACACTAACCTTCAAATGCCTTTCATGACGATTGGAAATGAAATTTTAAAAAAAGTAATTGACATTGAGGACATAGATCGGATAGTGAAACATTGCCCCAAACCCACCGCCTCTGCAGGAGGTACTTTAACTTACTTAAAAAAGGCATGTAAGGGTAAAAATTACACACAGGAAGACATGCGCCTTATTATTGATGGCATTATAGGACACACCAGTTCCTGGAGCTGGGCAAATGTTCCAAACATAAATACTATTGACACTGGAAATGCGGGAGCATATGGGTTAAACACAGTAGCAGGTATTAATACCATGTGGACAGAATTAGAGGCTGAAATGATGAATGTATTTAAAAATAAAAATTCCCTTCCTACTGCCATAGCATGCAAACAAAAGTCAGAAGAAACTGTAGTTGAGTTCTGGAAAAGATTTCATGACAATTGGACAACAGAAGCTGGATTAGCTAAAACGGCTGATGTGGGAGCTTTGTTTATTCAAACCTATATGAATAATCTAAGGCCCCAGTTCGCCTTGTTGGTCAAACAGATGATATCTGAATGGACAACAAAGATGATTGACCAATTTCAGGAAACTTTAATACAGAAAGAAGCAGTGGGATGTTTTGATGTAATAAGAGAGAAAGCAGTGAGTGCCCATTATCAGGCAGGGTGGCAGTTATAGATTTGTTCAAGACCTTCGAGCTGTAAATAACCTGGTGTGCACCTAAAGTGCATGATGTGCCAATCACTCTTTTATCTCCATACCACCCGATGCAGAGTATTTTTCTATGTTTTATTTAACAAATGTATTTTTAGCGTCCTTGTGGATGAGGAGACACAGCCAACCCTTGCTTTCTGTTTTTTAAAAACATTTTTTTGCCAGATGACATGGTGTAGAATGCCCCAGGGTTATGTGGACTCCTGTAGTCTACTCAGTTATGCCCCAGGTCACATTGCGGTCCTGGACTCCCTGCCATTGTTCTGTCCTACTCCAATATGTTGATTGATATGTAACCCAAGCCAGGTAGCCTGCAAAGAGGATGGTTTAGATCTGCTACATTGGTTGGCAGATAATGGTCATAAAGTTTCCAAAAATAAACTTCAATGGTGTCAGGAAACTGTTGTATACTTTGGTTTTGTACTCACAAAAGGTGAAAGGAAAGTCAGTCACGAGCTGCGGCTCTCCGTGGGTCTAGCCCCCCCACAGACCAAGAAGGATATGCTGTCCTTTCTTGGCATGATTGGGATGACTGCCGCCAATGCATACCTGACTGTTCCTACTATGATAACATTTTGAGACAAACCACAGGTACTGACATGCCAGATTGTATGACATTTATAATGCTTTTGTATACCTCAAAACTATGATAACAGCTCCTGGTCTTGGCCTCTGAGTATAGCAAAGGGTTACACCTATTTGCTAGGGACAACTGTACAACAATGACAGGAGTCCTGACGCAAAAACATGGGAGGCAAACTGCGCCCTAGCGTTTTTTTCCCCCAAGGGTTGTGCCTATGCCAGTGCAGGGCATGCTGGCGTGTCTCAGAGCTCTAGCATCCTGTGCGATGGTGGTGGAAATGGCTACATCATTCACTCTGGGTCATCCCACCACCCTGCATACTACACATAATGTATCAATTTTACTAAAGAATATCCATACCCAACATATGTCAGCCCAACGGCTGAGTGGGTATGAGGTTATTCTTTTGTCCAACCCACAGCTTGAAATAAAGTACACCTCTCCTACTTCTGGCCCCACCCCAATTCTGAATGCTTTGTTAGGGTTAAAAGGATAACAGGATGAGATTGTCCCACAGCATAAATGTATAGATCTCATACATCAGGATACATCCCCAAGGCCAGACATGTCTTCTGTGGCTCTTCCAGATGCACAGAATGTCTTTGTGGATGGTTCCTGTTCCAGGCCGAATGACAACACATACCATGCTGGGTATGCTGTTGTGCAATTACCTGATAAAATCCTAGAAGCAAATCCAGTTCCTTTACAGTCAGCCCAGGCTGCTGAATTAATTGCGCTTACCAGAGCTTGTCAGCTTTTTGAAGGGCAAGATGTAAACATTTACACTGACTCAAAATACGCACATGGCGTGTCGCACGATTTTGGGGTCATATGGGAAAGGAGGGGCTACATAGCAGCGGATGGTAAATCAATTTCACATTCCACACTTGTCACAAATCTATTAGAAGCCATACAGTTGCCAAGGTCCATAGCTGTACTACACTGTAGGGCACATACAGGGCAACAAAATGACATAGCCAAAGGCAATGCCTTGGCTGACAAAGCAGCTAGAGAAGCAGCATCCACACAGCCAGCAGACATCCAAATGCCATTGCTCTCACCTGAAATCCCACTACTAGATCAAACATTGCATGACCTCCAAGCATATGCCACAGACCAAGACATCCAGCAATGGAACAAAATAGGTGTGCAGACAAGCCCAGAAACTGGCCTTGTCTGCCAAGAGGGGAGACCATGTATCCCTGTAGCCAGCGCACCCATTTTTATTTCACAATACCATGGCATAGGTCACAGAGGTTGGAAGGTCACATGTGAACTTTTGGATAGGGATTTTTACATTCCAGGTCTTCCCTCTCTCGTTAAGGCATATGTTTCCAGATGCATCATATGCATTCGGAATAATCCCAGGAACCCTCACAAGGCAAAACATGAACATCTGATATATCCATCCACACCATTCACTCATTTACAAATTGATTTTACACACATGCCCAAACTAGGTAAAAGACAGGAATATTTGCTAGTAATAGTGGACATGTTCTCAAGATGGATAGAAGTGTTTGTAACAACAAAGGAAGATGCACAAACAGTAGTAAGAATTCTCACACAGGAAATCATTCCCAGATGGGGATGCCCATTTCAGATCAACTCAGACAATGACCCTGCATTTGTGGCCAAAGTTTGTCAAGATCTAGTAAAGACACTGAAAATAGAATGGAAGTTTCATATTCCGTACCATCCCCAGAGCTCAGGTATAGTGGAAAGAATGAACAGAACCCTTGAAGATGGGATCAGGAAGGCCACTGGAGGTACGTATGCAAATTGGAAGAAGGTCCTACCAGCTGTGCTAGCCGAGGTAAGAATGACACCCTCTAAAAAGACAGGATACTCTCCTTTTGAAGTCTTAATGGGTAGACCATTCCCCACCCCATGGGCCAGACAGCCACTTATGTTAGAAAGAGGGGACCTAGATCTTAATCAGGAAGAATATGTAAAAAACGTATTGAAACTTTAGATCAAGTTGAAAGGAATGTTGCTCGCACCTCTCCGTTTTTCTTCACAGAAACCAACTCATCCCTTTCAAGTGGGAGATGTCGTAGTGGTCCAGCAACTGAAGCGTACCAAGAAGGAAGAGTATCCATTTGGACCCCCGACTACAGTGATCGCGGTTACCCGAACAGCTATTCTGGTAGAGGGACAACAGGCTTGGATCCATGCCAGTCGTGTGAAGAAGGTGAACCAAACACCTAAGAAGCAAGCCAAGGATAAAGGAGGTGAAGAAGGTGATACAAATCCTCGAACAGTGAGTGAAGCAGGTGGAAAAAAGTCTCTGAAGAAGATGACGTTGCTTATTTCACCACCGACTTCTGGGAAAGCCTTGTGCCTCTTATTCTGGGCTGCCCTGATCGTGTTCCTGCCAATTTGGCTGACAACTAACTGTATTTATCATCCTGAAGATTTGGGACACATAAAGAGCATTTATGGAGCCTCTAAACACTCCACAACAGAATAATACACATGACAGACACAAGAGAAATGAAAACTCAGAAAGTTTTACAGATAAAATGTTATTATTGAAGTTTTAGATGGTTATCTAGAGATAGAGTGTTATCAGATTGTCAGATTAGCAGATTCATATGATGCCAAGATGGGTGATATGAATGAGTAAAGATATGTATCCACATACACCTTAAGAAGATCTTTGCTCCACATAGATGTGAAGTAGTACTGTGGACCCTTTGGTGTCATACTAGGTAGAGAAGATATGGTAGTGACCCTGCAATATGGTACTGATAATGTTGAGATATATATATCTATAAGGAAGTAAGCAAATTACAAGATGAAGCTAGAAATATTGCCAAGACATGGGATCCTTTTGCAAACCTAAATTCTGGAGTAGGAATACTGACATGGTTAAAAAGTGCTGCCATAACCATCATTATGATTATTCTTTTTGTTTTGTTCCAATATGCTTGTTATAAGCTTATAATGTGCATAATTGTTAAGGCATCCTGAACATCTGATCCTGTGGCTGCGAATAGGATTTATCTGAGTATGTATTATGATAGAAGAAGGATTATATAATTGTGAGACATATTATGTCTCAAAGAGAGGATTTGTGAAGAACATAGCATGATCGCCTCCATTTTATATTCAGGTTGCCATGTTATAATTTAAAGGAAAGGTTTAAAAAAGCTTTACATGAAGTTATACCTTTCACCTAGATATGTATGAATGGAATTTCACCTCTGCTAATGTTTGTTTAAGATCTTAGGTCACATCCATATATTAACTGAACTTATACAACAGATACTATCTAATAGGAAATGATTAACCTGAATGTATTATTGTATTTACACTATGCCCTTGAGAAACTCCTCCTTTGTCCTTCTAAATCTGTATATATATGAGGGGCTAACTCAAGTAAAACAGATGTCATTTGCACACAACGCATGCTAGTTTTTCTTGTGTCAATTGATGTCTCCGGGGCCCGTAGACTGATGAAATCTCTATCTCCGTCATTTGAACCTAACAACCTACCTGGGTGGTCTTATACAAGTGATTCGCCTAACAATGTCCGTGTCCCACCCAAGAGCAAGTCCCTTGTCCCACCCAAGAGCACGTCCTGTGTCCCACCCAAGAGCAAGTCCTATATCCCACCCAAGAGAAAGTCCTGTGTCCCACCCAAGAGGACGTCCTGTGTCCCACCCAAGAGAATGTCCCGTGTCCCACCCAATAGCAAGTCCCGTGTCCCACCCAATAGCACGTCCCATGTCCCACCCAAGAGCATGTCCCGTGTCTCACCCAATAGCAAGTCCCGTGTCCCACCCAAGAGCACGTCCCATGTCCCACCCAAGAGCATGTCCCGTGTCCCACCCAAGAGCAAGTCCCGTGTCCCACCCAAGAGCATGTCCTGTGTCCCACCCAAGAGCATGTCCTGTGTCCCACCCAAGAGCAAGTCCCATGTCCCATCCAAGACCAAGAGCATGTGCCATGTCCCACCCAAGAGCACGGTCTTGTCTCCGCCCCCTCCTGCCGTTTACTACAGGTAGCCTGTAGAGGGGTGGGGCCTGCTGGATCCCTCCCACAACTCTGCTCCTTGCACAGGCTCTGCGCAGCAAAGTTATAGCCTGTGGTAACATGTAGACTTTGATACTACAGGAAGTCGTAAAAATGTGCCTGATCACAGCTACTTACCATTCATACAGAACGGGGGGCACTAAGATATTCTGCAGGTGGAAGATTAAGATTTCTATTTGCTCTAGAGCAGTATGGGTATCAGGGCCTGGATCTGAACCTGCGACCTCTATTTATAACTTCACCCCACATTAATGCACCACTATTCCCACATTCTGTAAGCCATGTTTTGTATGATTGTTTTGCAGGTGCTGGAGGCGGCCAGACGAGGCTTCAGTCCAGCGGTGGGGTACGAGCTGAACCCCTGGCTAGTGCGTCTGTCATATTTCTACGCCTGGAGGTCGGATTATCACCGCCGGGTGTCTTACCTGCGAGAGGACTTATGGAAGGTAAACGACTCGAGACTTAAAGCCACACTGTTCCTTCATTCCCATATGCTGCTAAACTTTGCCCGTTCTTTCTTCAATTCATGAACGTTTGAGGTTCATTTTTTCTTCTAGTTTTGCTTAGAGTTTAGAAGGATTAGAACCTCTGGCAGGTAATTATCACAGTCTGTGACACTCCCCAACTAGGGAGTTCCACCCTCTATTTGTCCTGGTGACCATTGTCATTGGGTCTGCTAGTAAGAGAAATCCATAATCTGCAGTTGTCACCAGAACAGGAAAAAGAAGAGAAATCTTTTAATGGGGACACTTGTTCTTCTGAAAGGGATTTTCCATCACTTTGGAGAGATTATCTTTTTACTTTCTGTTGTGTCTACAGTACAGGAAGTGAAGGAAAATCTCCCCTATGAGACATTGATGTAAAAAATTAAATAAAAATCTATCCAGGAATTGATCCCTTCCCTACTATATCCAAAAGGTTTTGACATTTAATATACTTTATAGTTGTAATGGGAATCATCTATGCATTGTTGTGTTGTGTATTTAAAAACATGAGACTTACCTGGATGTAATGCTCTAAAAGCCAATTGCCAGGCCCCCGGGATCGGAACAAGGGGTGGGGGGGCGATGTCGGGGAGTTAGAAGCAGAGACTTTTCTGTGGCAACAAGTATAAAAGCTGTTTTTAGCTGGGCCGGCTGGTGATAACATTTTTTTGGGGGGGGCGCAAACCCCTCCAGGTCCTCACCTGCCCATCCTCAACTGTCACGGCTCCCAATACCCGGACACACTATACACAGAGCATACATTGGCCCGGATTCACAAAGCACTTACGCCAACGTATCTCCAGATACGCCGCGTAAGTGTAAATATGAGCCGTCGTATCTATCTAAATATCGTATCTAAATATGCGTATCGTCGTGCCCACAAACTGAGATACGCCTAAAAATAGGCTTCATCCGACCGACGTAGCTTGCCTACGCCGGCGTATTGTGGGCGCATATTTACGCTGGACGCATCTTGCGCTCCCATTGATTTCCTATTCAAATATGGAAATGAGTGAGATACGTCGATTCACGAACGTACGTGCGTCCGCTATACGCGGTTTGCGTAAGTCGTACGCCAGGCGTAAAGTTATTCCCCATAAAGGAGGTGTAACTCAGCAGCATCCATGCAAAGGGCTGCACCAGGGAACTCAAGCCGTCGTATTTTAC
Source organism: Rana temporaria (assembly GCF_905171775.1). Classification (NCBI taxonomy): domain Eukaryota; kingdom Metazoa; phylum Chordata; class Amphibia; order Anura; family Ranidae; genus Rana; species Rana temporaria. Next base: position 14,340,869 of record NC_053494.1, on the reverse strand, counting down.
GTAGTTTACGTTGGACGTGAATATGGCTGGGCGTAGGTTACGGTCACGCCGTAGGCAGTGATCCGTCGTATGTTAGGCATTCGTTCCGACGTGATTATGAGCATGCGCACTGGGATGCGTCCACGGGACGGCGCATGCGCCGTTCGTTATTCGTGTCTGTCTGGCGCTCGGCCCATCATTTGCATGGGGTCACGCCTCATTTGCATGGCTCACGCCCACTTCCACTTACGCCGAGGAAACCCAGCGCAGATTTGGGAGCAAGTGCTGTGTGAATTCGGTGCTTGCCTCTCTGCGCTACGTCGGCGTAGTGTATATGAGATACGCTACGGCGGCATAAATATGTGCTGATGTCTGTGAATCCGGGCCATTGTATATTATACACAGAGCACACACACTATACACAGAGTGCACACTGTATATTATACACAGAGCACGCAGTATTTTAGAAAACAGGAAATGTGACCCAGAACAGCAAAGAGACATCCCAGAAGAGGTATAGTATAGACATGTATAGTATTTGGAGATTTGTGCATGTCCCATTTATAATTTTATGAATGTTATTCACACACAGGTGAGACTACAGGACTGCAAAAACATCTCCATATTTCTGGCCCCAAGTGTGGTGAGTGCCTTCTGTGTGCCGTACCTCAGTATTTATATCCTCTGCACCTTAGCATAGTCTCCCTAGTCATCCACATTTTGTAGTGGGATGAATGTGAGTGTATGGGTGGTGTTTCAGATGATGTCAATTGTATTTTTGCATTTTGCATGCACCCCTGGTTGACAGTCTCTCAGGTATGTAATGGCACTTTGCTATAGAATCACCAGCTTCAGTACTTTAATGCATGGGTTTCCACACTACCGCAGCCCACATCCAACCCGCTACCAGATTTGACCTGGCCCACAGCTAGGGTCAGAGGATTCAGATCTGTTGGTCTTCCACAGTCTCCAGTGCAGGTCTGATGACGACACTAAGATAAGAGGGGAGTATGATGGAGATGTAAGGGGGAATCCAATGGGAAACCTAATCTAAGAGGTTAGTCTGATAGAGACACTGATGTAAGGGGGGACTCTGATGGGAACCCTAATGTAAGGGGGGACTCTGATGGGGACCCTAATATAAAGGGGAACTCTGATGGGGACCCTAATGTAAGGAGGGACTCTGATGGGGACCCTAATATAAAGGGGAACTCTGATGGGGACTCTAATGGAGACCCTAATATAAAGGGGAACTCTGATGGGGACCCTTATATAAAGGGGAACTCTGATGGGGACCCTAATGTAAAGGGGAACTCTGATGGGGACTCTAATGGAGACCCTAATATAAAGGGGAACTCTGATGGGGACCATGGTGAAAGGGTGGATTCTGATGGGAACCATGATATGAGGGATGGCTCTGTTGGGAACCCTGATGTAAGTGGGGAATCTGATGGAGGCCATGGTGTTCTACTAAAATTCTTTCTCATTAGTTCTCCTGTACAGTATCTCACAAAAGTCAGTACACCCCTAACATTTTTGTAAATATTTTCTTCTATCTTTTCATGTGACAACACTGAAGAAAGGACACTTTGCTACAATGTAAAGTAGTGAGTGTACAGCTTGTATAAGGCCCCTTTGTATAAGGCCCCTTGCTAGATCCGTGCATCTTTCTGCAGCCATTTTTCTTGCTTGAATTTTTTCCCCCCATTTTGGGGATGTGAGTGGGGCCTCATGTCTAAATTTTGCCTCAGGCCCCGTACACACGTCCGAGGAACTCGACGTGCCAAACACATCGAGTTCCTCGTCTAGTTCAGTGTGGAAGCCGCCGAGGAGCTTGGCGGGCCGACTTTCCTCATTGAACAACGAGGAAATAGAGAACATGTTCTCTTTTCGGCCCGACGAGTTCCTCGTCGGCTTCCTCGGTGAAAAGTGTACACACGACCAAGTTTCTCGGCAGAATACGGCTCCGACCGAGTTTCTGGCTTAATTCTGCCGAGAAACTCGGTCGTGTGTACGGGGCCTAAGGCCTCACAAAGCCTAGAGCTGCCTCTGATTACATCCCATCAGGAATGCAATCTCATCCCTTAGGACTATGTGTGTTTTCTGTTATTCACTTGTATTCTGGCCCTGTTAGTAGATTCAGGGCTTTAATGATTTTTTTTTCCTTGTCATCCAATGCCGGTTGCCATAGATTAGTTTAAATGTCTGTCTTTTGTTACAGCTCACATTGCTGGAGAATAAGATGCTGAAGGAGCTTCCTGATGATGCCCGTGTGGTGACAGGACGCTTTCCCTTACCGACATGGGCACCCAGCACCATCATTGGAGAGGGCGCAGACAGAGCATGGGCCTACGATCTCAGGACTATCCGACAAGCCACGACAGCCAATCAACATGGGACTGAGGTGTGACTGTGGATAAGCCCAAATGATTTTAGCAGTTAACAACACCTCTGAGGTCAGGGCCACAAAAATGACATGACTTGGATAATTAGGGACATGCTCGGGGGTGCGGCGATAGTATGGGTGTATTTTATCTGTGGTGGACATATTGGGGGAGATTTACTAAAACTGGTGCACGTGGAATCTGGAGCAGCTGTGCATGGTAACCAATCAGCTTCTAACTTCAGCTTGTTCAATTAAGCTTTGACAATAAAACTTGGAAGCTGATTGGTTACTATGCAGAGCTGCACCAGATTCTGTGTGCTTCAGTTTTAGTACATTTTATCTTTTATTTATGTGAGTATACTGTATGTGTGCAGATCTCTGAGTGCGTCGGACAACACACCTTGAACAAAAAGTCAATCAGATGCCAACTTTTACTTTCTGGGCTTCTTAAATATTAAGTCCTGGTTCACACTGGTGCGTTTTGACATGTCTGCAGCAATTGCCGGCAATGGCACCGCCCTAATCTGTGCGACGCCGCATCTGCAGCACCGCACGATTTTAAAAAGTAGTTTCTGTACTACTTTTTGCCATTTCGGGCTGCGATTTACATCTGCACAGATATCTCTGTAAGCCCTGGTTCACACTGGGCTGTGGGAGTGAAGCCGTGCGAGTTCAGCACGATTTCACTCCCGCTGGCAGTCCCGATCTTGGCCGCGATTTAAGAGACATCTGTGCAGGTTTCTACACAGATGTCAATGTAAATCGCGGCCTGAAATCGCAAAAAGTAGTACCGGAACTGCTTTTTGAAATCGGTGCAGCGACGCAGATGCGGCGTCGCACCTTTTAGGACGGTGTCATTGCCGACAATTGCCGGAAAATGCCGCCGATTTGAGATGCGATTTCACATGTGAAATCGCATCTCAAATCGAAGCAAATCGGACCCAGTGTGAACCTGGGCTAATCGTGGGCCAAAATTGGGACTGACAAGCGGGAGTGACACTTGCACGGCTTTATTCCCGCAGCTCAGTGTGAACCTGGGCTAAAACCTGGAAGCCGATTGGTTACTATGCAGAGGTGCACCATATTCTGTGTGCACCAGTTTTAGTAAATTTTATCTTATATTTATTTTTTATTTATGTGAGTATACTGTATGGCCCGGATTCACAGACACTGGCGCATATTTATGCCGCCGTAGCGTATCTCCTTTACGCTACGCCGACGCAGCGCAGAGAGGCAAGCACTGAATTCACAAAGCACTTCCTTCCAAATCTGCGCTGGGTTTCTCAGGCGTAAGTCGGCGTAAGTGGAAGTGGGCGTGAGCCATGCTAATGAGGCGTGACCCCATGCAAAAAGTGTTTTCAGAGTGTTCAGTAATAATCCGAGCATCAGTGTAATTGCTTTGGTGGTGCTGCCCATTGATTTCAATTGGCATGTGCGCTGCAAAGAAGCTGCTTGCAGGACTTTTTTTGATGCCCTGCCAGCGCAGCGCCCCAGTTACTAAGACCTTAGTATAAGGCTTGCAGATAAGGCTTTTTTTCAGGCGCTTTGCAGGTGCTATTTTTAGCCCTAAGGCCCCTTTCACACTGGGGTGTCGGCGGTAAAGCACCGCTATTTTAGCGGAGCTTTACTGCCGTATTTGCGGGGTTATTCGGCTGCTAGCAGGGTGCTTTTAACCCCCGCTAGCGGCTGAGAAAGGCTTAAAACCACCGCAAAGCACTGCTGCAGCAGCACTTTTCCTGGCGGTATAGCCGTGGTGCCCATTGATTTCAATGGGCAGGAGCGGTGGAGGAGCGGTAAACACACCATGGTGCAAGGGGGGAGCACAATGTAATCATAAAGCTATAAATATTTATTTGAATCATATATTAGTTTTTGTTTTTTAATGTTTGTTTAAAAAATATATATATATATATTTAAAATGTACAAGTTGTTTTATCCATTTTATTGTGTTATATATTATCTCTAATATATCCGCCTTAAATAATGATATTTTTATACTATCAATAAATTCTTCTGAGATCTGAAGCCTGTTGATTTTTTTCTTATGGCGTTTGCTATATTTGCCTGCAGCAACATGGATGAAGAAGGTCGTCTTCCCATCTCCTGGTTGTAATATAAATGGCGGAGCGTCGACCAGGTCAGCACATGGCTGTGTTTTCAGGTCACAGTTATGTTGTCCGGTGTTCAGTACTGAAGGGAGTCATTTAAGCAGGCCGGTCACATGTCGTGGGTGCTTCTCCTCGCCCCTCTGGAGTGAAAGGAGTGAGGGCCGTCAGCGCTGAATGCTCGCGAGCCTTCCCTGCCGAGAAGCTTACGTAATCGCATTATCTCCTGTTTGTATCTGTAGAAATAGGAAAAAAAATGGGTCATAATGAATTCATCTTTATAACTTGGTAAATATGGCGTGAATTTTATTTCCCGCTCTGTCAGAGACGGGCATAGTCCAGTTCACGTGAGCCCACCTTCCTAAGTGTTTATCCACATATTCTTGCAGCTCCGTCACCTGCTCTTCTGCCACCAAGGCCCGCGATAGCAGCTGACTCCTCTCCCTCTCCAGATCCTCCTAGAGGTAAAAATTATTATTATTATTATTATTATTAGTATACGCAATTTATATAGCGCCAACATTTTATGCAGCTCTTTACAATGTATATAAATAAGAATGTAAATCACATGCAGTATATAGTCGGGGCTGTACTAACAAGGTGACTTTACTAAATATTACCAACAGGTGGCAGCACAAACATGGTGGCTTTACTAAGTATTACCAATAGGTGGCAGCAATATCTCAGACAAACTTATTTAAAGGCCAAATCCACTTTTTAGACCAGGGGTCCTCAAACTACATGCGGCCCGCAGAGGACATTTATCCGGCCCACCCCACCCACGGCCAGATTCCTAACATGCCAGGCAGGTTGTAACACAGTGGTCCCGCTGTGTCATGGAGCAGACAGTGTTAACAGTTCGGGCGCGCTGTGATAAATGTCCCGCCCTCCTCCTGACCTAGACTACCTCATGTGATAGAGCCAGTGTTCTGTCTATCACACGAGCTAGTCTAGGAGGAGGAGGGCGGGACATTTATCACAGCGCGCCCGAACTGTTAACACTGTGAGCTCCATGACACAGCGGGACTGTGACACAGCAGCAGTAGCAGTTTGGCACAGTAAGGCTGTGAGGGGCTTGCAATGATGATGGTGGGGGGGGGGGGCTTGCAATGAGGGGCTTCTAATGATGATGGTGAGGGGGGCCTTTCAATGATCGTGATCAGCTTGCAATTAAAGGGGTTGTAAAGACAAAAATATTTTCCTCCTAAATTAAAGTCTGACAGTAGCTGATAAAGTAAAAAGTAATGTTTTGCATTATAACTAGTTTGATACCTGTTGAAATCGAGCTGTTTTATTCACCTCCAGCACTCCTGAATCATTATTCTCACTGACTTCCTGGTTTGCGGTGCGCATTCATTCTTGCTACATCACGGCCTAATGGGAACTACAGTTCCCATTAGGCTTAGCCTCCCTACCTGTGAGGGATAAGAGAGCATCTTCACGCAGGGCTGTAGTCATAGGGAGGGGGTGAGCACATTCTGCTTTCCACCATGCAAAACAGCTCAGATGCTGGTGGAAAGCAAGAAGAGGAGAGACAGGAAATGGCATTTTTCAAACCTGGATTACTGTATTTTGGAGGTCAAAAGGAAAAACGAGGTAAGTGATATTTAAATGCTCTACCTTACAGCAATCAATTGATCCAATAAAAAACAAACCTTTAGTGTTCCTTTAATGATTGTGAGGGGGGGGCTTGTAATGATGATTGTGAGGGCTGCTTGCAATGCTCGTGAGGGGGCTTGCAATGATGATGGTGAGGAGGGGGGCTTGCAATGATGATGGTGGGGGGGGGGGGCTTGCAATGATGATGGTGAAGGGGGGGGGGAAGAATGATGATGGTGGAGGGGGGCTTGCAATGATGGTGAGGGGCTTGCAATGATGGTGAGGGGGGCTTGCAATGATGGTGAGGGGGGGCTTGAAATTATGTCTTAAATTTGAAATGATGGTGAGGGGGGGGCTTGCAATGATGGCCTGAAATGATGGTGAGGGGGGCTTAAAATTATGGTAAGAGGGGGCTTGCAATGATGGCTTGAATTTATGATGGTGAGGGGGGACTTTCAATGATGGCCTGAAATGACGGTGAGGGGGGGGCTTGCAATGATGGCCTGAAATGACGGTGAGGGGGGGGCTTGCAATGATGGCCTGAAATGACGGTGAGGGGGAACTTGCAATGATGGCCTGAAATGACGGTGAGGGGGAACTTGCAATGATGGCCTGAAATGACGGTGAGGGGGGGGCTTGCAATGATGGCCTGAAATGACGGTGAGGGGGAACTTGCAATGATGGCCTGAAATGACGGTGAGGGGGGGCTTGCAATGATGGCCTGAAATGATGGTGAGGGGGGCTTAAAATTATGGTGAGAGGGGGCTTGCAATGATGGCTTGAATTTATGATGGTGAGGGGGGACTTTCAATGATGGCCTGAAATGACGGTGAGGGGGGACTTGCAATGATGGCCTGAAATGACGGTGAGGGGGGGCTTGCAATGAAATACTGGTAAGTTTGTTGGTTTAACTTTAACTTTACTTGTTCTTCATTTTAAATTTTGTATTTGTTCCTGTTTTGTTTTTTCACTTCAAAATAACATATGTACAGTGTGCATAGGAATTTGTTCATATTTTTTTTTTTAAAACTATAGTCCGGCCCTCTAAAGGTCTGAGGGACAGTGAACCTGTTTTAGACCATGTTTCATGTCGCACCTTACATACTTAAGATGTAACGTTGAAGTACGGTCGCATGCAACATCCTTAAAACCCAAACCCCTTACCTGAATTAGGGGGGGTGCTTCTGATGCATTCTGCATTATTAAAGTCCAGGATCGCTCAATGGAAATTACTACAAGTGTCATCTCCCACCAAGCATTTTAACAGAGCCACCAGTGATCCACCCTCCCCTTAAAGCTTTGTTCACACTGGATGCCGATGCGGCTCCCAGCAGGGGTCCGGTGCGTCCTGGTTCACCGTTTCAGGTCCGATTTCAGCCCAAATTTAGGGTTGAATTCGGACCTAAAATGGACCAAAAGACGCACAGGACCCCTGTGCAAATTCGCACCAGAGCCGCATTGGGAACCGCCTATATAGAGAGCCAGTCACATTCTCTTGCTATTGCGAATTGGACGGGGGATCCCCAAACAAATTTGCAATAGTGTGAACCCGGCCTCAAGCTGCACTTACTCCAGCCTCCTTTACAGTAGATCTTTACCTCTATACAGATCTGAGCTTGGGGGAATACATAGAAACAGCCTGTGCACTGCACCTGTGATACACTGATCCCAGCACAGGGATGGTGGGAACCCCTTATAAATGGGCACAGAGGGTGTACAGATCCGGGAACTCAGCACAGGGATTGTGGGAAATCCTCATAATGAGCACAGCAGGTTTACAGACCCGGGAACTCATCACAGGGATGGTGTTTAGCAGGTGTGTAGACCTAGGAACTCATCATAATGGGCACAACAGGTGTGCAGACTTGGGAAACCCATCACAGGGATGGTGGAAACCCTTCTTAATGAGCACAGCAGGCGTACAGACCCAGGAACTTGGCACAGGGATAGTGGGAACCCCTCATAATGGACACAGCAGGTGTGTAGACCTGGAAACGCATCACGGGGATGGTAAGAACCCCTCATAATGGGCACAGCAGGTGTACATATCCGAGAACTCATCACAGGGATAGTGGGAACCTAATCGGCACAACAGATGTGCAGACTTGGAAACTCAGCAGAGGGATGGTGGAACCCCTTTAATGGGCACAGCAGGTGTACAGACCTGGGAACTCACCACAGGGATGGTGGGAACCCCTCAATGGGTTTAGCAAGTGTGTAGACCTAAGAACTCATCAAAATGGGCACAACAGGTGTGCAGACTTGAGAACTCATCACAGGGATGGTGAAAACCCTTCATAATGGGCACAGCGGGTGTACAGGCCCAGGAACTTGGCACAGGGATGGTGGGAACCCCTCATAATGGGCACAGCAGGTGTACATATCCGGGAACTCACCACAGGGATGGTGGGAACCTAATGGGCACAACAGATGTGCAGACTTGGAAACTCAGCAGAGGGATGGTGGAACCCCTTATAATGGGCACAGCAGGTGTACAGACCTGGGAACTCACCACAGGGATGGTGGGAACCCCTCAATGGGTTTAGCAGGTGTGTAGACCTAAGAACTCATCAAAATGGGCACAACAGGTGTGCAGACTTGAGAACTCATCACAGGGATGGTGAAAACCCTTCATAATGGGCACAGCGGGTGTACAGGCCCAGGAACTTGGCACAGGGATGGTGGGAACCCCTCATAATGGGCACAGCAGGTGTACATATCCGGGAACTCACCACAGGGATGGTGGGAACCTAATGGGCACAACAGATGTGCAGACTTGGAAACTCAGCAGAGGGATGGTGGGAACCCTTCATAATGGACACAGTTGGTGTAAAGACCCGGGAACTCAGCACAGGGATGGTGGGAACCCCTCGTAATGGGCACAGCGGGTTTACAGACCCAGGAACGCAGTACAGGGATGGTGGGAACCCCTCATAATGGACACTCTCCAGTATCTACGAAATACTGAAACACTCAGTCCTGGGTGGACGAGCCTGCAATTGATCATATAGTATGTATAGTACTGACCTGTGTATTGTGTGTGAATTCTCTCAGCTGTTTCCTGATCTCTGCCCAGTTCTCCTCACTCATCTGTCCTTGTATCCTGTACAGTAAAGAAGACACGTCTGTTAGTATTGCCGTGTACAATGATGTGTCTGTTCTATCCCAATAGCAGTGGTGTAATGTTGGGATGTGTGCCCATGATAATGTTGTATGATGCTGGGTGTCATCTATCCCAGAAGACTGAGGACATCTTGTGGTGAAAATGAATAACTGCAGCAGACAGCAACGGAGAGGAGGTGAGTTTTGCAGCTAGACCTGCTCTCTTTTTTAAACTTCATGAGGGACCTTTACAAAAATTACAGTATAGCCCAGAGTTTGATACTTTAATACTTACTTTTGATTGGATGTTGTATTTTCATTGATGCGTCTCTGCAAGTGAGATATTATACAGTTACCAAGCTGAGTATATACAAGGGGAACATTTCTAAAAACATAACTTGCCCATGACTGAATGGAAATGGTTTTCAAGGTACGAGTCGTATCTGTGTATGGAGGCGCTTCTGCTGAGTCTGCGTTACAGGCTATTCACAACATAGCAACATAGGGCCAGATTCTCGTACATTTGCGGCGGCGCAACTTAACCCGTTTACGTTACACCGCCGCAAGTTTTCAGTGTAAGTGCCTGATCCACAAAGCACTTACCTGTAAACTTGCGGCGGTGTATCGTAAACACGTCCGGCGCAAGCCCGCCCAATTCAAATGGGGCGTGTACCATTTAAATTAGGCGCGCTCCAGCGCCGGACGTACTGCGCATGCTCAGTTTAGAAATTACCACCGTGCTTTGCGCGATGTGACGTCATTTTTTAGAACGGCGACATGGGTAGCGTCCATTCGTATTCCCGGACGTCTTACGCCAAAACAAAGAAAAATTGAAATTCGACCCGGGAACGACGGCCATACTTTAGCATGGCTCGACTAAAGTTAAGCCATGTTAAAGCAGGTGTAAATTTGCGACAGGAAAAAATTACTAGCGACGACGTAACGAACGCGAAAACCGTCGTGGATCGCCGTAAATGCTCATTAGCATACCCGACGCAGGAAAACGACACGAACTCCACCCAGCGGCGGCCGAGGTACTGCATCCTAAGATCTGACGGTGTAAGTCAATTACACCTGTCGGATCTTAGGGCTATCTATGCGTAACTGATTCTATGAATCAGCCGCATAGATACGACAAGAGATACGACGGCGAATCTCTTCTGTGAATCTGGCCCTAAGTACTGTGCAGAACGCCTGCATTTACAGACTCTAGGGCGCCCTCTGCTGTCTGCAAGTGTTACCTACTGTATTAAGTGCAATATTTAATGTAATCTAGACCAGGGGTCTGCAAACTTTTCAACAAACAGTTAATTGTCCTTCAGACTTTAGGAGGGCCAGATTGTGGCCAGTGGGGGCAGAAAACTACCCGGGCCCAGCACCAGTGAGAATAAATATGGTCTCAGGGTTGGTGGTCAGTAGGAGGAGGAGTAGGGCCCCTATCAGTAGGAGGAATAGTATCCCATCATTCATATCAGTAGAAGAAATAGTGCCCCCTTGTAGGTGTCAGTGGGAGGAATAGTGCCTCATATCAGTTGGAGGAATAGTGCCCCAAGGGCCGGATAAAGGCTAGCAAAGGGCCACATCTGTATACCCCATTGGCCTGAATCCTGCTAGTTTTGCGAGACAACACTCGCAAACCGAGTTAGGATTAAAAAAAAAAGTTGATCGTCTTTCAAAATGCTCGTTAACCACGTTACTCGTAAACCAAGGTTCCACTGTACAGTATTTTTTTTCAAAAGCTATTTTCGTTGGTCGCGACTACAACATCTTATACTGACCTTCTCCTTTAAATCCTGGATCATGTTCTCCAGCCGCGCCTTGTCCTCTCGCAGTCTACTTAATTCCAATGAGGACTGACTTTGCAGCTCCGGGTCAGTGATAGAGAAATGGTGTTCAGGAGGTCCCGGGTCCAGGTCACTGCTTCCCATAGCCATGATCTGCTCCCTCTGCATGCTGTAAGAGAAGAGTGCACATGCAACCATTTGTCTGCTGGAGTGGAGAAGACCCTTCCTGAACATATCTTTTGCCGCGTACACACGTTCGGAATTTCCGTCAAGAAAAGTCAGATGTGAGCTTTTGGTCAGAAATTCCGACCGCGTGTATGCCCTATCTGACTTTTTCTGTCGGAATTTCCGACAACAAAAATTTGACAGCTGTTCTCAATTTTTTCGACAAGAAAAGTTCCAATCATCTGTATGCAATTCCGACGCACAATAAAAAAAACACGCATGGTCGGAATCAAGTCGACGCATGCTCGGAAGCACTGAACTTAATTTTTCTCGGCTCGTCGTATTTTTTGTACGTCACCGCGTTCTCGATGGTCGGAATTTTGTGTGACTGTATTGAACACAAGTTTGAGCCAACATTTCATTGGAAAAAAAATCCACGGTTTTCTTGTCGGAAATTTCCGATTGTGTGTACGCGGCATGACAGTCTAGTCTACATGCGTTTTAGCCAGGATGGTTCCATCACCATATGTTGTCTCTGTTCCAAGGCTGTTTGTAGCACCTCGAAATAGGCTCCATGGGAGATCTGAGGTTTGTGGGCTCAAAATAACTCCTTAAAGGGGTTGTAAAGGTAATGTTTTTCCCTAAAAAGCTTCCTTTCCCTTAGTGCAGTCCTCCTTCACTTACCTCATCCTTCCATTTTGCTTTTAAATGTCCTTATTTCTTCTGAGAAATCCTCACTTCCTGTTCTTCTGTCTGTAACTCCACACAGTAATGTGAGGCTTTCTCCCTGGTGTGGAGTGTCGTGCCCGCCCCCTCCCTTGGACTACAGGAGAGTCAGGACCCTCTCTATGTTGCAGATAGAGAAAGGAGCTGTGTGTTAGAGGGCGTAACAAGGGGTATAGGGGTAACATGCTACAAGGGGTATAGTGTTTAGAAGAAGTACAGCCAAAGCTTGTTTGGCTGTACTTCTCCTGTGGATCACAGGCGTGCAGTTCGTTCTGCACACCTGAAACCCGTTTTCAGCAGACAGCGGGCTGAAGCTCGCTGTTGGCTGATGTCACAGAGTCGTACCGGATCTGCCCACAACCCTAAATCGACACCTGGCTCAGGCTCTCAGCAAGCCTGAGCCAGCCGTTCCCACACCCTCCAGCTGCAGGGAGGGGGGGGGGGGCTGTGAAGAGAGACTGGGGCCTGACAGTTACCAGCTCTCTGCTTATGGAGCTCTGAGAACCGAGCTTTCAGCGGTCTTTGATCGCTTGTTTCTTAGTCTTAGGCCCTGTACACACGAGAGGATTTATCCGCGGATACGGTCCAGCGGACCGTATCCGCGGATAAATCCTCTCGAGGATTTGCGCGGATTTCCATGCGATGGATTGTACTCATCATCGAATCGAAATCCGCGCCGAAATCCTCTGGCGATGACGTGTCGCGCCGTCGCCGCGATTATGACGCGGCGACGTGCGCGACGCTGTCATATAAGGAATTCCACGCATGCGTCGAATCATTACGACGCATGCGGGGGATCCCTTCGGACGGATGGATCCGGTGAGTCTATACAGACCAGCGGATCCATCCGTTGGGATGGATTCCAGCAGATAGATTTGTTTAGCATGTCAGCAAATATTCGATCTGCTGGAATCCATCCCAGGGGAGATTTATCCGCGGAAACAGATCCGCTGGAGTGTACACACCATAGGATCTATCCGCTGAAACCCATTTGCTGGGATTTTTCAGCGGATGGATTCTATCGTGTGTATGGGGCCTTAGAGCCGGTGGTGGTCAGATGCGGCATAGGTGAGTATGGTTTAAAAAAAAAAAAAAAACATACTTCTCTTTTAAAGGGACTTCAGTTCTTTCTTTAATGATATTAAACAAAACAGGGAGGTCTTATTAGTAGGTTTCAAGTTGCAACTACAAATCACATGACCTAGTGCTGTCATAATGGTGTGGTCCACCAGATACTAATGGAGACGTTGGTCCTCATCTATACTGTAGAAATATCCCGATGTGTCTGATTGCTCATCACCCCCTTCTCACCGATAGGCAATGAGGAGACTCTCGTGTTTTTTGACCAGATTCTGCATCCTCTTTTTGTACTGCCGGGCGGCGCTGGCGAGCTGCTCCTCTCTAGATCTGTGTGAGGATTTCATGTCACTCATCATGCTGTCCACATACTGCTTCAACCGAGCGGGCTCCAGCTGAGGTCTACCGGATGTACCGTTTCTCAGATTCCCATCCACGTATTCCTACAGATGGGACAAAACAAAGTCGCTTTATCAGTACCGCGTTCCCCACACATGAGAGTTATGGAATTTGGGATTTATCACATTAGGTATAAAGTCCATGAAAAATACCGGACTGTACACCCCAAGGAAACCTGCACATCAAAAGGCAGTTATACACAGGTTGTACAACCGGGTTGCAACGCTAATGGTCACCTTAAAGGGGTTGTAAATGTTTGTTTTTTATTTTCTAAATAGGTTCCTTTAACCACTTAAGGACCTTTTCACGCCGATATACGTCGGCAGAATGTCACAGCTGGGCACAATCAAGTACCTGTACGTGTCTTTTTAAGCCCAGCCTTGGGGAAACGAGCGCGCCACCGCCGGCGCGCTTGCGACCCGGTCCGAAGCTCCGTGACCACGCCCGCGAGACCCGATCACCGCCGGTGTCCCGCGATCGGTCACCGGAGCTGAAGAACGGGGAGAGGTGTGCGTAAACACGGCTTCCCCGTTCTTCATTGTGGCAGTGTCAGTGATCGTGTGTTCCCTGATATAGGGAAAGACGATCACTGACGTCACACGTCCAGCCCCGCCCCCCTACAGTTAGAAACACATATGAGGTCACACTTAACCCATACAGCGCCCCCTAGTGGTTAACTCCTAAACTGCAATTGTAATTTTCACAATAAACAATGCATTTTTATAGCACTTTTTTGCTGTGAAAATTACAATGGTCCCAAAAATGTGTCAAAATTGTCCGAAGTGTCCGCCATAATGTCGCAGTCATGAAAAAAATCGCTGATCGCCGCCATTAGTAGTAAAAAAAAAAATTATTAATAAAAATGCAATAAAACTATTTCTTACTTTGTAAACGCTATACATTTTGGGCAAACCAATCAATAAAAAATCGCAATAAGCATTTTTTACCAAAAATATGTAGAAGAATACGTATCGGCCTAAACTGAGGGAAAAAAAATGTTTTATATATTTTTTGAGGATATTTATTATAGGAAAAAGTAAAAAATATTGATTTTTTTTCAAAATTGTCGCTCTATTTTTGTTTATAGCGCAAAAAATAAAAACCGCAGAGGTGATCAAATACCACCAAAAGCTCTATTTGTGGGGGAAAAAAAGGACGCCAATTTTGTTTGGGAGCCACGTCGCACGACTGCGCAATTGTCAGTTAAAGCGACGCAGTGCCGAATCGCAAAAAGTGCTCTGGTCTTTGATCAGCAATATGGTCCGGGGGTTAAGTGGTTAAAGGAACCTATTTAGAAAATAAAAAACAAACCTTTCCATCCCCTTTAAGGGAGATACTTACAGCCAGGTCCTGGATGTAGCGGTTGAGACGGGATCGATATTCCTCATTCAGTTCTTTTAGCTGCAGTTGGAGACGTGAGTTTTCTGCCTCAGTTTCCCTCATCTGGCTCTGGGATGTCAGGAGGACCTGGAGAAGAAACAATACGATCAATCGAAATCGCTAAGGTCCATGTTATGTAGATCTACCAAATGGTCAATGAAAGTCAGATGGATATCAGAAGGTCAACTGCAACCCAAATGCCCTTGTCAGTGCCTGTGGATTTCATCAAGTTAGCAAACTGACATATTCTCCATACAGACTAGGTCTTAGAAGGTGTGTTTCTTGCATTTAAGACAGAACACTTACCGCTGACTGTTCGGCCATCTTGTGCTGGGTGTTGCGGATCGCCCTTTTTGCTTCCTGTAGCTCCTTACCCATCGCTACCCTGTTGGTGGATTGGTTCGAGTTTAGCTTATAGTATATGTACAGGCTGATTTTGTGTTTTAACACAAGAAATATCAAAGAAACTAGTCTGATGAGTATAAGAATTTTAACCAATGGCTAGTCAAAATTATCAGTCGCGCCAACTGAAATCCACTTAACTCCAATGTGATATTTGTTGACCCCGTTCATTATTTTTGCAGATTGTGCAACCAAACGAGGGCCTTCTGGGATTTAAAGGGGTTGTAAAGGTACAAATTATTTTTCCTAAATAGCTTCCTTTACCTTAGTGAAGTCCTCCTTCACTTACCTCATCCTTCCATTTTGCTTTTAAATGTCCTTATTTCTTCTGAGAAATCCTCACTTCCTGTTCTTCTGTCTGTAACTCCACACAGTAATGCAAGGCTTTCTCCCTGGTGTGGAGTGTCGTGCTCGCCCCCTCCCTAGGACTACAGGAGAGTCAGGACGCTCTCTACGTTGCATATAGAGAAAGGAGCTGTGTGTTAGTGGGCGTCCTGACTCTCATGTAGTCCAAGGGAGGGGGCGAGCACAACACTCCACACCAGGGAGAAAGCCTCGCATTACTGTGTGGAAGAACAGGAAGTGAGGATTTCTCAGAAGAAATAAGGACATTTAAAAGCAAAATGGAAGGATGAGGTAAGTGAAGGAGGACTGCACTAAGGTAAAGGAAGATATTTAGAAAAAAAAATATTTTTACCTTTACAACCCCTTTAAGAGTTTATACAGTTCTAGTTTCCTTCATTGGGGTTTTTTATGGTAACCTTTAAAGCCCTTTACCTTTTCCTTCTTTTGGCAAATGAGGTTTAATGTAGAAAATGTAAAATAATGCATTTGGGTGACAAAAATACGAATGTAATCTATACACTGAGGGGGAACCTCTGGGGGAATCTAGGATGGAAAAGGACGTGGGGGTCCTAGAAGATGACAGGCCTGGCATGCAATGCCAAGCTGCTGCAAGCAAAGGAAACAGAATATTGGCATTCAAAAGGGGAATAACTCCAGAGATAAAACAATAAATCTCCCGCTCTACAAGACTCTGGTCCGGCCGCACCTGGAGTATTCCGTCCAGTTCTGGGCACCAGTCCTCAGGAAGGATGTACTGGAAATGGAGAGAGTACAAAGAAGGGCAACAAAGCTAATAAAGGGTCTGGAGGATATTAGTTATGAGGAAAGGTTGTGAGCACTGAACTTATTCTCTCTGGAGAAGAGACGCTTGAGAGGGGATATGATTTCAATGTTCAAATACCGTACTGGTGACCCCACAATAGGGACAACCTATGTCCATCAAGTCCAACATAGGTTGGACTTGATGGACTTGTGTCTTCTTTCAACCTCACCTACTATGTAACTATATGGTCAGTGTATGGGGTACATAGCCCTCCATAGGGTGCTTGATGGGACTCATATGTTCACAAGTAAGGCCCTGTACACACGATCGGTCCAAACTGATGAAAACGGACTGAAGTTCAGTTTTATCGGTTCACCGATGAAGCAGACTGATGGTCTGATGATGCGTACACACCATCAGTTCAAAAACCGATCGAGTCAAACACGGTGACGTAAAACACGACGACGTGCTGAAAAAAATGAAGTTCAATGCTTCCAAGCATGCGTCGACTTGATTCTGAGCATGCGCGGGTTTGGAACCGATGCTTTTGCGTACTAACCATCGGTTTTGACCATTGGTCCAATTTTAAAGCAAGTTCTCTGTTTTTGGACTGAAGGACAACAGACCGGTTTGGACCGATGAAACTGAACTTCAGTCCGTTTTCATCTGTTTGGACTGATCGTGTGTACGCGGCCTAATGCCGCGTACACACGGTCGTTTTTTGTGATGAAATAAAACTATGTTTTAAAAAACGTCATTTAAAATGATCGTGTGTGGGCAAAACTTTGTTTTTTGTCTTCTGAAAAACGACCAAAAAAAAATTCGAACATGCTTCAATTTTTTATGTAGTTTTTCAAAATGTCGTTTTTTTGTGTCATTTAAAATGATCGTGCGTGGGCTAAAAAGACGCTTAAAACAACGTTTTTAAACCTGCGCGTGCTCAGAAGCAAGTTATGATGCGAGCTTGAATGGAGCAGAGTGCCGTCGTATGTGCTGAACGTAACCGCGCTTTGCTAGAGCATTTTGAAAAAACGATGGTGTGTAGGCATCGTCGTTTTTTAAAATGAGGTTTGAAAAACGTCGTTTTTTTTTCATGAGAAAAAAATATGTTTTTTCGCAAGACAAAAAACGACCGTGTGTACGCGGCATAAGACTTACACTCTTTCCTCCAGCTTCTGTTGCTGAGTGTTGTGGATCTTCTTCATGCTCTCAAGCTCCTCCTTGATTTCATCTTGATTCCCGAAAAGCTGTAATAAAATAATCATTGGGGCGATGGTAACAAAATATAGCTTTCTTTAAAAGGAGTTGCAGTCAGATACACAAAAATAAAATAAAAATCAAAGGTCAGCTACTACAAATACTGTAGCTGCTGACTTTTAATATACAGACACTTACCAGTCCAAGGATCCAGCGCTGTCCTCGCCCGGGCTGGTTCTTCGCCAGTATTCTGGTCCCCGGCATCACCAGCTTGCCTATGGGAACACTGACTCCCTGATGCTTCACAGCCAGCTTCCCACTGCGCATCCGAGCAACACTTGGCTTTCTGAATGGCCCAGACATGTGTCCCAGGAGGTTTTGGGTGGGGATCAGGGTGGTTGGGATGAAAGGATAAAAACTGACCACACAAGAACAGATTAGCTTCTGTGCTTTGTGTGGTCAGTTTCGAAGAAAGGAGACTTGCAGGAGCAACCAGGTACTCAGATGAAAGACGTACATGAAAAGAGGCTATGATTTATAAAATACACACGTAGAAAAAAAATATTTAGGGTAACATATACTTTAGGTCACAGGTGTCAAACACAAGGCCCGTGGGCCAAATCCGGCCCTCGAGGCCATTTCATGTGGCAGTATAAGGAAAGGGGAGTGCACTGTGATGTAAGGGAGAGTTGGGGACTCAACTTCTGATGGTGGGGTGGCTCTTGACATCTAATGTAAGGGGAGGGGATGCGCTGGACATCTAATCTTACAGATACAACTGCTGATGCGGCCCACAATGAAATTGAGTTTGACACCCCTCCTAACTCTATTATTACCTTCCTGTTAACCTTATACATACATAGCTGGATTCAAAAAGACGCGCCTAACGTTAGGCAGGCGTAGCGTATCTCATATACGCTACGCCGCCGTAAGTTAGAGAGGCAAGTGCTGTATTCACAAAGCACTTGCGCCCTAAGTTACGGCAGCGTAGCGTAAATGTCCCGGCGTAAGCGCCTAATTCAAATTGTGAAGAGGTGGGCGTGTTTTATGTAAATAAAGCATGACCCCACGTAAAAAATTACGTTTTGAACGAACGGCGCATGCGCCGTCCGTGGACATATCCCAGTGCGCATGCTCCAAATTACGCCGCAAAGACTCATTGGTTTCGACGTGAACGTAAATGACGCCCAGCCCCATTCACGGACGACTTACGCAAACAACGTAAAAATTTCAAAATTCGACGCGGGTCCGACGTCCATACTTAACATTGGCTGGGCCAGCTTTTTGGTGGACTGACTTTACGCCTGAAAACGCCTTACGTAAATGGCGTATCTTTACTGCGACGGGCAAGTGTACGTTCGTGAATAGGCGTATCTCGCTGATTTACGCATTCTAGGCGTAAATCAGCGTACACGCCCCTAGCGGCCGGCGTAAATAGTCAGCTAAGATACGCGGCGTAGGAGGTCGTATCTTAGCTACATTTAAGTGTATCTCAATTTGAGAATACACTTAAATGTACGACGGCGCAGATTCAGAGTTACGACGGCGTATCTACTGATACGCCGGCATAAACCTCTCTGAATCTGGCTACTAGTTCATACCTGTATTGTATATGGCAGCATGGTAGTTGGCCTTAGTCCGTGCTGCCATACAGTATACTGTATATACATCCCTATTTAGTGCTCAATCAGGCACCCCCAGCACTATGACCGGGCTGCCACTGACAGCTCCAGGTCAGAAAGTAAGTTTCGAAGCTGGTGAGATGGGTTTCCAATCTTGAGATCACTGTGACAGCCAATCATTGGTTTTCCATGTTAGCTGGTCACCTAGTTTAAGAATTGGAGTTGATGGGTAATTGCCTCTATTGGTGTTTTCAGTATTTACAATTGTATCCTACATTTCCATTGGTCAATGATTCTTATTTGCAGGAAAATCAATCCAACTGGGCAGTATAAATGTATTTCAAAAGTAGTAATGAATTTCCAACTTACACTTCTCTCTAGTTTTCTCCTTTCATGTTCAGAGGCAACAAGTTCTTCAGGCTAATAAAAAAAAAAAAAACACATAAAATTGATACATATCTAAAAACATTTCCATAGAATATTCATATACTACAGTGGTGTCCGAACTGCGGCCCTTTGTTTGCTTTTATCCTGCCCTTGGGGCACTATTCCATCCACTGATACCAGAAAATGGGGCAAAATTTCTATCTCCACTAACACCAGTGAAGGGGCACAATTCCTCCCAATGACACCAACAATTGGGCCCAATGATACCAACGATGGAGCACAATTCCTTCCGATGATACCAACAATTGGGCCCAATGATACCAACGATAGGGCACAATTCCTCCCAATGACACCGACAATTGGGCCAAAGGATACCAACGATAGGGCACAATTCCTTCCAATGACACCAACAATTGGGCCCAATGACACCAACGATGGGACACAATTCCTTCCAATGACACCAACAATTGGGCCCAATGATACCAACGATAGGGCACAATTCCTCCCAATGACACCAACAATTGGGCCCAATGATACCAACGATGGAGCACAATTCCTTCCAATGATACCAACAATTGGGCCCAATGATACCAACGATAGGGCACAATTCCTTCCAATGACACCAACAATTGGGCCCAAGGATACCAACGATAGGGCACAATTCCTTCCAATGACACCAACAATTGGGCCCAATGATACCAACGATGGAGCACAATTCCTCCCGATGACACCAACAATTGGGCCCAATGACACCAACGATGGGACACAATTCCTCCCAATGACACCAACAATTGGGCCCAATGATACCAACGATAGGGCACACTTCCTCCCAATGACACCAACAATTGGGCCTAAAGACCCCAATGATGGAGCATGAATCCTTCCAATGACACCAACGATTGGGGCACCATCCCTCCCAATGACACAATCCCTTCCACTGACACCAACAATGGGGCACAATTCGGCCCACAGCCACCAAAGATGGGGCATTGTTTTTTCCTGCTGAAGCCAGAACCTTTTCTACTCCCAATGGTCACAGTCTGGCCCCACTAACGTCTGAGGAACAGTAACCTGGCCCCTTGTTTAGAAAGTTTGCAGACCCCTGATATAGTATATCCTTAGTATAATAAGTTCCATACCAGACTCTGGTTCCCGTACCTTGATATTACGTGCCGACAGGCGGTCCACCATTGCCCGAACCCTGTCCATCTCTGCGGTTGCCTCATTGACGAGGGCCCGAGACTGGGAGTAGTTTTCCTCATTTTCCCTCTTCGCCAGGTTCAGGAGCTCCATACTCAACTCATCATTTTTGGCCACCTGTAGGAATAGACATGTAGACTTAGCCAACAGCCTAACCCAAGACATCTAATCCTCCTTGAGTTTACTAAATCCAGACGACTGAATAATGAATTCTGAATGCTTGATATTGGTTACTGCAGTCAGCGTTTTGTCTTGACGAATAAGGCTTATGCCTAGTACACACGAGAGGATCGATCCGCGGAAACGGTCCGGAGCCAGATAAATCCTCTGGCGGATTTTGATCTTATGGTTGTACTAACCATGAGATCAAAATCCCCGCGGAATTCCCTCCGCGGTGACGTGTCGCGCCGTCGCCACGATGATGACGCGGCGACGTGCGCGACGCTGTAATATAAGGACTTCCACGCATGCGTCGAATCATTACGACGCATGCGAGGGATGGAATCGGACGTATTGATCCGCTGAGTCTGTACAGCTCAGCGGGTCAA
Organism: Rana temporaria; assembly: GCF_905171775.1. Classification (NCBI taxonomy): domain Eukaryota; kingdom Metazoa; phylum Chordata; class Amphibia; order Anura; family Ranidae; genus Rana; species Rana temporaria. The sequence continues at coordinate 14,319,703 of NC_053494.1, read as the reverse complement.
TCCGCTGGACTGGATTCCAGCGGATAGATTTCTTAGCATGCTAAGAAATTTTGATCCGCTGGAAATCCATCGGCCCGAAAAAAATCCGCGGATAAATATCCGCTGGGTTGTACACACCAGGGGATCTATCCGCTGAAACCGATCCGCGGATAAATTTCAGCGGATCGATCCTCTCGTGTGTATGGGGCCTTAGAGATTGACATGGGAATCTGGGGAAGAAGGTAAAGGGTGGATAAGGTCATTTGATGTCAGCAAGGAATCAGAGAAGCAAAGTTCAGAGTGGGCAAAATAAGGACTCCATTAACCACTTAAGCCCCGAACCATTTTGTTGCTCAAGGACCAGGCCTCTTTTTGCGATTTGGCACTGCTTCGCTTTAACAGACAATAGCGCGGTCGTGCGACGTGGCTCCCAAACAAAATTGACGTCCTTTTTCCCCCACAAATAGAGCTTTCTTTTGGTGGTATTTGATCACCTCTGCGGTTTTTATTTTTTGCGCTATAAACAAAAATAGAGCGACAATTTGAAAAAAAAAAATATATAAAAAATGTTTTTTTCCTCAGTTCAGGCCAATACGTATTTTTCTACATATTTTTGGTAAAAAAAATGGCAATAAGCGTTTATTGATTGGTTTGCGCAAAAGTTATAGCGTTTACAAAAAAGGGGATAGTTTTATGTTGTTTTTATAAAAAAAAAAAAATTGACTAGTAATGGCGGCGATCAGTGATTTTTATTGTGACTGCGACATTATGGTGGACACATCGGACACTTTTGACACCATTTACATTTATACTGCGATCAGTGCTATAAAAATGCACTCATTACTGTGAAAATGACACAGGCAGTGAAGGGGTTAACCACTAGGCGGCGCTGTAGGGGTTAAGTGTTCCCTGCATTGTGTTTCTAACTGTAGGGGGGGTGGGCTCTCTGTCACATGACACTGATCTCCGCTCCAATTACACGGAGCCGAGATCAGTGTCATTCTCACTAGGCAGAGCAAGGAGATGCTTGTTTAAACAAGCATCTCCCCCGCTCTATACCTCCGTGAGACGATCGCGGGGATCCCTGTGGCGATTGAGTCCCACGGTCCAACTCACGGGGAAGGCAGCTGGGTCGCCAGTGCACCAATGGCAGCGCGTTTTACGACCACGCGGCAGGTATTTAAACGGCCACGTACAGGTATGTGATAATGCCTGCTTGTGCCATTCTGCCAACGTATATAGGGCATGGGCGGTCCTTAAGCCTTTAAAGAACACCCTGGTTTTCCATAGTTTTTCCTTCCTTATGGACTAAAGCCTCATACACACGATCAGATTTTCTGCAGACAAAGCCTCTGACTTTTGCCCGAAGGGCGTGTGCCTAGATTTTGTCTTGCATACAAACCGCACACAATTGTCGGGCACCAAACACGAACGTAGTGACGTACTATGTGTTTTTTCAGCTCTTTAGCGCCACCCTTTGGGCACCTTCTGCTAATGTTGTGTTTGGTGAGCATTGCTTCCGAGCATGCGTGTTTGTACATTGGGTCCTTTGTCCGACACACTTGTGTACACATGTTTGGAAAATCCGACAACAGACCTACCATCCAACATTTGTCTGCGAAAAATCCGACAACAATTGTCCGATGGAGCGTACAAACGGTCGGATTTTCAGCCAACAGGCTGTCAACACACAATTCTCGTTGGAAATTCCGATCGTGTGTACGAGGCTTTAGACATTGTGGCCCGGATTCACGTAGAAGCGCGCATCTTTTTGCGGGCGTAACGTATCCTATTTACGTTACGCCTCCGCAACTTTGACAGGCAAGTGCCTTATTCTCAAACCAAAGTTGAGTAAGCCCGCCTAATTCAAATGTGGAAGATGTGGGCGTGTGTTATGTAAATTTAATGTGACCCCACGTAAATGACGCTTTTTACGAAGGGCGCATGCACCGTCCGTGAAAGTATCCCAGTACGCATGCTCAAAATTAACCCGCAAGAAGCCAATGCTTTCGACATGAGCGTAAATGACGCCCAGCCCTATTCGCGAACGACTTACGCAAACGACGTAAAACGTGAAAAATGTTACGCTGTTGCGACGTCCATACTTAACATTGGTACGCCTCATCTACACCTCATAGAGCAGGGGTAACTTTACCCTGGGAAAAGCCTAACGTAAATGGCGTATCTGTACTGCGTCGGCCGGGCGTACGTTTGTGAATTGGCGTATCTAGCTGATTTACATATTTCTAGGCGTAAATCAGCGTACACACCCCTAGCGGCCAGCGTAAATATGCAACTTAGATACGACGGCGTAGGAGACTTACGCCGGTCGGATCTAATATAAATCTATGCGTAACTGATTCTAAGAATCAGGCGCATAGATACGACGCCTCAAACTCAGAGTTACGACGGCGTATCTGGAGATACGCCGGCGTAACTCGTAGGTGAATCTGGGCCTGTAATGCCAGGATAAGAAGATGGAAATGAATTAGAGGTTCTTTCCAAAGGATTGTCAGTTTTGTTCCAGTTTTGCATTCCGTACTCCATGTTTTTTGCCTACAAAAGTCTTCTTACCTCTCTTTCATGCTCCTTGCTCAGGGCCAGGTAGTTGCTCTTCAGGACTATGTACTCATCAGCCAGCTCCTTGCGGTTGATCTCCACCGAATGTAGACGATCCTTCACAGCCTCGTACTCACCAGACAACTTCTCCTTCTGAAGCTCCACAGTCATCAGCCGGTTCTCCAGTGCCAGGACCTAGGGGAGACATCAGAACATCCCGAAAGGTTTAACGTGGAAGCTGAAGTGGACTTCGGTGTCCTTCCCATTATGCATTTAAAAATCAGCTTACCGTGTTCTTCAGTTCAAAGGTTTCGGCCTCGTAATGTTCCCTTATTTTGTTGGTCTCTATCTGAAGTTCAATCAGCTCCTTTGAAATCTATAAAAATGAACATGTGTTAAAAGATGATGGAGAGTCAAGAAAATCTGCACCGTATCGGACATGGTCGTTTTATCGGTTTTGGTTTTGGCTGCAAATTATTTAACGCATTTAAAAGCCAACATTACTACCGTGTTTCCCCGAAAATAAGACCGGGTCTTATATTAATTTTGGCTACAAAAATCACACTAGGGCTTATTTTCAGGGGATGTCTTATTTCTTTACGGTATGTACAATAATCTACAGTTATTCAAATACAGTCATGTCATCATGACGATCTTAGAGTGGTTGTAACCCCAAAAAGAAAAAATATATATCCTGATCCTTTAAAGCATGATAGCCAGCACAGTGACCCCCCGTAGCTCTTCTTCTCCACTCTGAGCACTGCAGAGGAAGGGACCACTGACGTTGGAGAGGAGAAGATCTCCGGCCGGTCACGTGTGCGCCCAGCGGCACTGTAAGTAAGGTATTTTCCAAAACAAAGTTACAAAAAGGAGACACACTGCACATTATATAATCTTTTTACAAAACGGATTACGTTTTTATGACGCCTTTAACTAGGGTTTATTTTCAGGGTAGGGCTTATATTGCAGCCATCCCCAAAAATAATGCTAGGTCTTATTTTCGGGGTAGGGCTTATTTTCGGGGGAAACAGGGTACTTCCCAAAAAAATATATCCTAACCCTTAAATTCACTTTAAAACGTACCCTTAATTTCAAGCTAACCTTGAACTTAACCCCCAAAGGAAAAGCTGTACTGTGGAGGTCTATCAGAATGAAGAAATTGAGCCTTAGGCCTATACATACGATAGGTTAAACAGAGGACAACGGCCATGACTAAGCGCTAATCGGACTGTGAAACGCGTAGGCTGTTTTCCCTGTGTTCTGCTTGTTTTGTAGTGCATTTTTATCCATTTTTTACAATAAAGACAAACCTTATGTTTTTTTTGGAGTGCGGCTGTCCATCCCGTCTTTCCTTATATCAATTGCTTCATGCATTGCCAGCACCCTTGATTTCCTGAACCGTTGCTGATTTCCCAACACAGCCACCTGGAGCGGTTACTTCCATACCTTCATGTAGGTCTACAGGAGCCTGGATGTAAATGTACCTCTGTCTGTTTATATCCACCTAATTCCGGGGTCTGTTCCAGGGGCTGCAAACAGACCACCCCTGCGCCCTGTATGGAGCGGCTGCCACTGGTCTGCTCAGCTCCAGAAAAAAAAAAATGGGAAAAGGATTGCATCCTTTTTCTATTTTTCCAGACCTAAACATGACAGATCAAACAGCCTGATGTAAATGGACACATTTATAACAGGCAGGAGAAAAACAAATATCAGGGGACAAGGCTGCATTTTTTTCGAGGTGGGCGGCATCGGGGGGGGGGGGGGGCCCGGTTAGGTAGGCTGTACGGGGCCCCATGATTTCTAACAGCAGCCCTGCTCAGAGCACATGACTTTTTATGTTTGACTCCAGATAGAAATTTTGAGAATAGAGGGCCAAATCCTCAAAAACGTAGCCTAACTTAATTTTTCCCATTTAAGTTACACTGGCGGGAAATTTCTACCCAAGTGCCCGATCCACAAAGCACTTACCTAGAAATTTCACGCAGTGTAACCTAAATTCTCCCGGCGCAAGGCGGTCCTGTTATCCAGGGGGCGATGACAATTTAAATGAGGCGCGCTCCCGCGCCGGCCGTACTGCGCATGCTCGTGACGTCATTTGCCCGACGGGCAGCGCGCGAAATTACGTTACGCCGGGCTTTGTGGATTGCGACGGGACAATAAAGTTGCGTCGGGTAAAAAAAAAGTTACGCGCCGAAAAAAAAAATTAAAAATTTTAAAAAAATCGCGGCGATCGAAAAAAAGGTCTGTTTTTACAAGGTGTAAACAGTTTACACCTTGTAAAAGCAGCCCTAATTTTACGTATGCAAACGTAAACTTACGCAGAAAAAACAAAGCTGAAAAGCTTTGTGGATCTCCGTAAGTCCTCATTTGCATACGCAAAGCTGCATTTCAATGCGAAATGCCCCCAGCGGCGGATGCGGTACTGCATCCTAAGATCCGACAGTGTAAGTCTCTTACAGATGTCAGATCTTCTGCCTATCTTTGGAAAACTGCTTCTGAGGATAGGGTTGCCACCTCATCCCTTTAAAACAGAACACATATGAATTACACAGGTTCTGTGGCTGATTAAGGTGGTAATTGAACTCAAGTGGAGCCTTATCTAAATTAAATTAGCCTCAGAACCTGTGTAATTCATATGTGTTCTGTTTTAAAGGGATGAGGTGGCAACCCTATCTGAGGATCAGTTCCAAAGATAGGCACAGAGATACGCAGGCTGAACAGCAGTTCCGCCTGCGTATCCCTTTTGAGGATTTGGCCCAGAGTATCTTGAAACAAACTGAGCTTGCTTAGACTACAGATGATATCTGCATGCCCTGGTACTACGCTTGTCTGGGACCATCTGGTGGTCCAGGCTCATTCTGACCAACCTTCCTAGATCCTGCCTACTACTGAAGACATCACAAGCCATAACACAGGGAGTTGATAACCACACGTGGTGCACCAGACCTCCTATCACACAAGGTCCCATGATGGATCACACTTATACCTTCAGCTTTTCTTCCTCGCTGAAGACCAGCCTGGAGGAGAGGTCAGTCTTGGAACCAGCCAATTTCCCCATCTTCTCCTGCAGCTCGTTCAGCTTGGCATACAATCTCTCGTTGCGATCCAGCAGCTGTACCTGAAGCGGGAAAGAGAGAAAATATTAGGAATACATATCAAAATAACGAACTGTATAGATAAGCAGTGCTGAGTAAACACCCTCATACCGGGCCTAGAGCATTGGTCTCTAAACTGCGGCCCACAGGCCAGATTTGGCCCTTTGCTTTCCTTTATCTGGCCCTTTTGTCACTGATCCTACAAGGAGGTTGAAGCACCATTCCTTCCACTGACACCAGTAGTGGGGCATTATTCGTTCCCTTCAGAGGCGTAGCTTGAAGCTTGTGGACCCTGATGCAAAAGTTGACCTGGACCCTGAGCTTTTCTCACCCTGTGCTCCTCTCCATTCAGAAAATGGCTCACAGCTTGTCCCCAGCCAATGAGAACAGAGGGGTGTGGACCGTGGAAGCCCAGTACTGGAGCGTGGCTGTGGGGCCCTTGGGCAGATCAGAGCTGGACTTTGTGGAGGATATGATAATATGGCAAGGAGGCTGCAGGGGCCCCCTGGAGCTAGGAGTGGGGTTGCGGTTGAGACCACTGCAACCCCTCATGCTACACCCATGCTTCCCTTGACAATAAAGATTGGGCGCTATTACTCCCTCCTCCTACCAACCACACATGCTTTGTGATTTGTTTACTCCAACTGACCACCAAGCCTGAGGAATTGTTTACTTCTATTGACGGTATTGGTATTCACATAGGAGGTAACTATCACTCTGTTACCCCTTCCCCTCCACTTCCCTTCCCTATTTTGTTGTCTGTTATGTATTTATAAATAGATTAAAAAAAAAACTTTAATAAAAAAAAATACATAAAAGACAACAAAATAGGGAAGATAAGGGGATAACAGGCTGATAGGTAGCTCCCATGTGAATACCAAATAATAAAATATAAATAGATACAACAAAATGATTTCATTAATACAAATACATAAAGACAACAAAATAGGGAAGGGGATGAAAGGACATAACAGGGTTATAATAATCTCCTATGGAAATACCAATTAACATAAAAACATAAACATGTAAAAAGTTACAATAAAGTAGTTTGCTTAATATAAATACATAAAAGACAACAAAATAAGGAAGGGGAGTGATAGTTACCTCCTATGTGAATACCAAATAATAATATTATACAAATATAAACATTTATTACAGGAGGTAAATAGGTATATAAATACATAAAAGGCAACAAAATGGGGAGGGGGTAACAGGGTGATAGTTACTTCCTGTAATACATTTTTATATTTGTATATTATTATTTGGTATTCAGATAGATGGTAACTATCACCCTGTTACCCCCTCCCCTCCCTTTCACTTCTCTATTTTGTTGTCTTTTATGTATTTATATAGATAGTTACCTCTTGTAATAAATGTTTATATTTGTAAATCATTATTTGGTATTCACATAGGAGGTAACTATCACTCTGTTACCCCCTCCCCTCCCTTTCACTTCTCTATTTTGTTGTCTTTTATGTATTTATAAATAATAAAAAAAAAAAGTTTCATAAAATAAAAAAATATATATATACATAAAAGACAACAAAATAGGGAAGATAAGGGGATAACAGGGTGAATGAACTTCAGATTAAGTCACTGGCTGGATGTGGATATACACAAAGGGCCAGATTCATGTAGCCCGGGCGCAGCGTAACGTAACCGATTTAGGTTACACTGCCGCAAACTTTCTGTCTAAGTGTCCGATCCACAAAGCACTTACCTGGAAATTTGCGGCGGTGTATCCTAAATCCGTCCGGCACAAGGCGGGCCAATTCAAATGGGGCGGGTACCATTTAAATTAGACGCGCTCCCGCCCCGGACGTACTGCGCATGCTCCCGACGGAAATTTCCCGACGTGCTTTGCGCGAAATTACGACGCGCCAACGTTTTGTGAATTGCGACGTGAAAAAAAGACTTGCGCCGGGAATTTTTAAAAAAAAAAAAATTCAAAAGCGACGCGGGAAAGACGGGTATACTTTTACATGGTGTAGTAAGTTTACACTTTGTAAAAGGTGCCCTATCTTTGCGACGGCAAACTAACACTTGCGGCGACGTAACAACGGGAAAAAGTTTTGTGGATCGCCGTAACTGCTAATTTGCATACCCGACGCTGGTTTACGACGCGAACTCCCCCCAGCGGCGGCGGCGTATCCCTTTTGTGAATCTGGCCCAAAGTTCTGTGTCATTACAATTGGTGAATACCAAATAATAAAATATAAACTATAAATAGATACAACTACATTGTTTCATTAATGCAAATACATAAATAGAACAATCTCCTATGGGAATACCAAGTAACATAAACACATAAACATGTACAAAGTTACAACAAAGTAGTTTGCTTAGTATAAATACATAAACTACAATAAAATAGGGAAGGGAATGGGGGTAACACAGTGATAGTTACCTCCTATGTGAATAATAATAATAATAATAATGTTACAGGAGGTAACTATGTATATAAATACATAAAAGATAACACAATAGGAAAGGGAAGGGGGGGGGTAACAGAGGGATAGTTACCTCCTATGTGAATAATAATAATAATATTAATAATGTTACAGGAGGTAACTATGTATATAAATACATAAAAGACTACAAAATGGGGGAGGGGTAACAGGGTCATAGTTACTTCCTGTAATACATCTTTATATTTGTATATTATTATTTGGTATTCACATAGATGGTAACTATCACCCTGTTACCCCTTCCCTATTTTGTTGTCTTTTGTGTATTTATATACATTGTTACCTCCTGTAATAAATGTTTATATTTGTATATTATTATTTGGTATTCGCATAGGAGGTAACTATCACTCTGTTACCCCCTCCCCTTCTCTTCTCTATTTTCTTGTCTTTTATGTATGTATAAATAGATAAAAAAAAAAGGTTTCATAATGTGTTATTCCCTTCTTTTTCCTATTTTGTTGTCTTTTATGTTTATTTTTAATTTTTATGAAACAGTTTTTTTTTTTTTATCTATTTATAAATACATAAAAGACAACAAAATAGAGAAGGGAAGGGGAGGGGGGGGGGGGTAACAGAGTGATAGTTACCTCCTATGCGAATACCAAATAATAAAATATAAAAAGATACAACAAAATTGATACAAGTACATAACAAATACATAACAACAAAATTAATACAAATACATAAAGACAACAAAATAGAGAAGTGAAAGGGAGGGGAGGGAGTAACAGAGTGAGGCCTCGTACACACGATCGGTTAACCAGAGGACAAAGGTCTGATGGACCGTTTTCATCGGTCAAAACCGATCGTGTGTAGGCCCCATAGGCTATTTACCATCAGTTAAAAAAAAGACAACTTGCTTTAAATTTAACCGATGGATTCCTAACCGACAGGTCAAAACCGATCGTTTGTAGGCACGACCATCGGTTAAAAACCCACGCATGCTCAGAATCAAGTCGACGCATGCTTGGAAGCATTGAACTTTTTCAGCACGTCGTTGTGTTTTACGTCACCGCGTTCTGACACGATCGGTTATTTAACCGATGGTGTGTGGGCGCGACGGACCATCAGTCAGCTTCATCGGCTAACCTATGACAACGGTCCTTCAGACCGTTGTCCTCTGGTTAACCTATCGTGTGTACAGGGCTTGGTTCCCTTCTTTTCCCTATTTTGTTGTCTTTTATGTTTATTTTTATGAAACAGTTTTTTTTTTAAATCTATTTATAAATACATAAAAGACAACAAAATAGAAAAGTGAAGGGGAGGGGGGGGGGGTAACAGAGTGATAGTTAACGCTTATGTGAATACCAAATAATGATATACAAATATAAACATTTATTACAGGAGGTAACTATGTAAATAAATACATAAAAGACAACAAAATAGAGAAGGGAAGGGGAGGGGGGTAACAGGGTGATAGTTACCTCCTATGTGAATACCAAATAATCAAATATAAAAAGATACAACAAAATTGTTTCATTAATACAAATACATAACGACAACAAAATAGGGAAGGGAATGAAAGGAGGTAACAGGGTGATAGTAATCTCCTATGGGAATACCAATCAACATAAAAACATGTAAAATGTTACAAACAAAGTAGTTTATTTAATATAAATACATAAAAGACAACAAGAACAGTATAAAGTAACCCTGTAACACATTGTATAATACTTTGTGATCTTCCAGGACAATGTTGCAGTTTGCAGACTCCTCAGTGGGAAAATATTCCCAAAAGTTGTGTCTTTTTTTGTGTGGTCTACTCACATTTTCATTGTTCAGCTGTCTGACTTGGTCCTTGAGAGGGAAGTCGCCGTCTTGCGAGGCGTCCATGAGTGCAGGAGAAAGGAAAATCTGACAGTTTGGGAAGAATTCACCTGGGGCAGATCTGTTTACTGTAGAGGAAGAGGTTGCTATGGAGGCTTCTCTGGCATGTGTGACTCCCAGCAGACAGGGAGGAACGATGGCTGGAAGAGCGACTCGCTCAGCAGCACACAGTCACACTGCATGTAATGTCCCATACACACCATCAGAAAATCGGACAAAAAAAATATCACTTTCGGATCGATCGTGCGATAATCTGATCGTTAGTACACAGCTTTCCAGATTTGATCATGCCAGACAGTTCATCCAAAAACGACACAAAAACTTTTCTCGTACGATACCAGATTGTGCGATTTTTGTTTAACCACTTCCCGCCCGGTCAATGGACAATTGACGTCCGGGAAGTGGTTGTGAAATCCTGACTGGACGTCTATGGACGTCCTGCAGGGTTTCATGCCGGCGCGCTTCCGTGGGGGCACGCATCGCGGCGATCGGTGATTCGGGGTGTCAGTCTGACACCCTGCATCTCCGATCTCGGTAAAGAGCCTCCGGCGGAGGCTCTTTACCACGTGATCAGCCGTGTCCAATCACGGCTGATAACGATGTAAACAGGAAGAGCCGTTGATGGCTCTTCCTCACTCGCGTCTGACAGATGCGAGTAGAGGAGAGCCGATCGGCAGCTCTCCTAACAGGCGGGGGTTTGCGCTGATTGTTTATCAGCGCAGCCCCCCCCCTCGGATGCCCACACTGGACCACCAAGAAAAAGCCCACACTGAACCACAAGGGAAGGGCAGTAAGAAAAAAAAAGAGAATAGATGCCAATCAGTGCCCATGGGGCACTGACTGGCAACATGGGACAACATGGGACTGGCACTGGCACTGGGAAAAACAAGTGATGCCCAGAAATGCCATCAGTGCCACCCCTCAGTGTCCATCAGTGCCACTCCTCAGTGTCCATCAGTGCCACCCCTCAGTGCCCATCCATGCCCAGTGCCACCCCTCAGTGCCCATCTGTGCCACCCATAAGTACCCATCAGTGCCACCAATAAGTGCCGCTCATGAGTGCCCATCGCCGCCTATGAGTGCCCATCAGTGCCACCTATGAGTGCCCATCAGTGCCACCTCATCGGTGCCCATCAGTGCCACCTCATCGGTGCCCATAATCGAAGTAGAAAACTTACTTATTTACCCAAAAAAACAGAGGTGATCAAATACCACCAAAAGAAAGTTCTATTTGTGGGAACAAATTGATAAAAAAAATTGTTTGGGTACAGTGTAGCATGACCGCGCAATTGTCATTCAAAGTGCAACAGTGCTGAAAGCTGAAAATTGGCCTGGGCAGGAAGGTGCGTAAGTGCCTGGTATGGAAGTGGTTAACCCCTTAAGGTTTGGAAGGTTTTACCCCCTTAACCACAATGCCGACCACCACACGCAGATAAACGTCGGCAGAATGGCACGCGCAGGCAAAAGGATGTATATATACGTCCCCATAAAGAAGCGGCATAGTGAACGCGCGCGCTGCCGGAGGCGGCATACCCGCGACCGTGTCCCGGTGAGAAAGAAGGGGGAAATGCTCATGTAAACAAACATTTCCCCAGCCTTCCTAGTGACAGGACAGTGAACACAGCTTCCTGTAATTGGGAGCGGTGATCAGTGTCTTGTCACACACAGCCCATCCCCCCTACAGTAAGAAGCACATCCTAGGGCACACTTAACCCCTACAGCGCCACCTAGTGGTTAACCACTTTACTGCCAGTGTCATTTTCACAGTAATCAGTGTATTTTTATAGCACTGATCGCTGGAAAAATGATAATAGTCCCAAAAATGTGTCAAAAGTGTCTGATGTGTCCGCCATTATGTCGCAGTCACGTTAAAAATAGCTGATCGCCGCCATTACTAGTAAAAAAAAAAAATTATTAATAAAAATGCCAGAAAACTATACCCTTTTTTCTAAACGCTATAACTTTTGCGCAAACCGATCAATAAACGCTTTTTGCGATTTTTTAACCCAAAATATGTAGAAGAATACGTATCGCCCTAAACTGAGGAAAAAAATGTTTTTATATATTTTTGGAGGATATTTATTATAGCAAAAACATTTTTCAAAATTGTCTCTCTATTTTTGTTTATAGCGCAAAAAATAAAAAACACAGAGGTGATCAAATACCACCAAAAGAAAGCTCTATTTGTGGGAAAAAAAGGACGTCAATTTTGTTTGGGAGCCACGTCGCACGACCGCGCAATTGTCAGTTAAAGCGACGCAGTGCCGAATCGCAAAAATTGGCCTGGTCGTTGATCGGCAAAATGGTCCGGGGCTTAAGTGGTTAATGACCAGACCATTTTTTGTGATTCGGCACTGCGTCGCTTTAACTGACAAAATTGATGTCCTTTTTTTTAACTTAGACCATACGCCACACACTGCATCAAATTGGTCTGCATGGCTGTCGTCCCAGAAGGAAGCCTCTTCTAAAGATAATACATTAAAAAGCCTGCAAACAGTTCGCTGAAGACAAGCAGACTAAGGACATGGATTACTGGAACCATGTCCTGTGGTCTGATCAGACCAAGATAAATGTATTTGGTGTCAGATGGTGTCAGGCGTGTGTGGCGGCAACCAGGTGAGGAGGACAAAGACAAGTGTTTCTTGCCTACAGTCAAGCATGGTGGTGGGAGTGTCATGGTCTGGGGCTGCATGAGTGCTGCCGGAACTGGGGAGCTGCAGATCATTGAGGGATGAATGCCAACATGTACTGTGACATACTGAAGCAGAGGATGATCCCCTCCCTTCAGAGACTGGACCGCAGGGCAGTATTCCAACATGATAACGACCCCAAACACACCTCCAAGACCACCACTGCCTTGCTAAAGAAGCTGACGATGGGTATTAGGCGTTGACTTGGCCTCCAAATTTTCCAGATCTCAATCTAAGCATCTGTAGGATGTGCTGGAAAAATAAAGTTTAATCCATGGAGGCTCCATCCCGCAACTTACAGGACTTAAAGGGGTTGTAAAGCTTCCGTTTTTTTTCACCTTAATGCATCCTATGCATTAAGGTAAAAAACATCCAATGCTTACAGGATCCCCAGCCCCCCGTTTACTTACCTGAGCCCTCGAAAGTCCCGCGCCGTGAACGTGCTGGCTTCTCGGCTCTTCATTGGATAGATTGATAGCAGCGCACTATCAACTCCAATGACGAGAGGGCTGGGGGGCGGGGCCGATCCTGTAGTTGGCGGCTGTGGCCCGCAAGGTAACCCCCTTGGGAAAGTGCTTCCCAGGGCAGTTAGCTGATGCAGGGAGGAGCCGAGACAGCCACCAAGGGACCCCAGAAGATGAGGTTCAGGGCCACTCTGTGCAAAACAAGCTGCACAGCGGAGGAATACTTACCTCCACTGTGCAGCTCGTTTTGCACAGAGTGGCCCCGAACCTGGTCTTCTGGGGTCCCTCGGCGGCTGTCTCGGCTCCCCCTCACAAGAACTCATCACCTTCATGCGAGCTCGCATGCCGATGTGTTGTTGCGGGCACGCTCCTGTGATACAGCCGGCGGCCATAGCCACTCACTGTATCACTCGGCCCCGCCCCCCAGCACGCCGCCTCATTGGATATGATTGACAGCAGAGCGAGTCAATCAACCAATGAATGACCTGAGATGCCAGGGAGAGAGACACCGGCTGCACGGAACCCTACACAGTAATATAGGAGACTCCTCAGCACTGTATCCGGGGGTCAGGCGGACTGATTCCCGGATACAGGTTTCAAAACCCGTACTGTCCGAGGGAAAACCGTACGGGTGGCAACCCTACCTGAGAAGCCTGCGCGTTCACGCTATTCCTCTGAGGTTTTTTCACCTTAATGCATAGAATGCATTAAGGTGAAGAAAAACTTTTACCTTTACAACCCCTTTAAGTGTTCCCTAGGCAGTGATTCTTACTGTTAGGGGGAATGGCTACACGTGACACATCACTGATGACCGTTCCCGATCACGGGGAACAGCCATCAGTGACAGTGTCACTAGTTTACAAAGGCATTCCCCCTGTTCTGCCTTTGCCGACCACAATCGTGGGCCGCCTGGGAACATCGAGTTCCCGGGACCCACGAACACGCTCACGAGGCACGCGGCGGGCGGGCACGCTGGGCGGCAAATTTAAAGGGACGTACCTGTACGGCAATCTGCCTGCCCGTGCCATTCTGTCGTCGCACATCTGCGTGCGGCGGTTGGCAAGCGGTTAAAGGATCTGCTACAGATGGCTTAGTGGCAGATATCACAGCATACCTTGTGAGGTCTAGTGGTGTCCATGCCTCAATCGGTCAGGGTTGTTATTGTGGCAAAAGGGGGACTTATTACATCTTAGGTGTGCAGTCATAAAGTTATGGCTGATCGGTATATTTATGCCATTGGTAAAATGTTTTCTATTTTCCACATTGACTAATCTCAATGTGTGATTGCACAAGCTGATATTTGGTGGGTTGGTATTGATCGGTTTGCCTCGAAGTCCCTGTCCTTGCTCCAATCTATAGGTCACTCTCTTTGGTACATTGTGTTCCACAGAAAATCCTAGAAGTGGCCAGCTTATCAGTTCTCTCCCTGCTCCTCCATTGATATGATCTTAGGTAAACAAACACTTCTACCTAATATCTGCATTTCGTCATCTTCTGATGGACAGTCCTGTATTGCCATGGGACCAACCTGATATTTGTATTTTTTGCATTTTCACCTTATAATAAATAATACATTTGCCTTTGCAATGCTAGAAGGCACGGCAATATGCTCTTGATAGGAGACATGTACACCTTTAAAGCCTATAAATATCACTATATATATATATATATATATATATATATATATATATACATATATATATATATATATACATATATATATATACATATATATAAATATATATACATATATATATATATACATATATATAAATATATATATATATATATATATATATATATATATATATATATATATATATATATATATAGTGCATCCCCGCAGGAGCCGCTGGTGAATACAGTCCTATTTCCCCACTTAAAACACATACACATGCATTGCGAGTCCACCCAGATGTGTTAGAAAAGCAAATTAATATTTGCTTTTCTAACACTGAAGTGCCTCTCAGCCAATCAGGAAGTGCAGGTCTAATACCCATCACCTGATTGGCTGAAAGGACAGGCGCTGCTCTTGGGCGCCTAGCAGGAAGCAAGAGGAGGAGACACACGGAGGACACAGCTCGCTGCTGCCTGACCAACATGGGGTAAGTGACGGTCAGACAGCGGGCAGGGGGGTCACAGTGGCTGCATTTGATGGGCATAGTGGCGGCATATGATGAGCACAGTGGCTGTATTTGATGGCATAGTGGCTGCAATTGATGGCACAGTGGCTGCATTTGATGTCACAGTGCCTGCAATAGATGGGCACAGTGCCTGCAATAGAGGGGCACAGTGGCTGCAATTGATGGCACAGTGGCGGCATTTGATGGCACAGTGGCGGCATTTGATGGCACAGAGGCGTCATTTTATGGGGCACAATAGCTGCATTTGATCGGCACAGTGGCTTCAATTGATGGGCACAGTGGCTGCTATTGATGGGCACAGTGGCAGCATTTGATGGCACAGTGGCTGCATTTGATGGCACAGTGGCTGAATTTTATGGGGCACAATAGCTGCATTTGTTGGGGCACAATAGCTGCATTTGTTGGGGCACAATGGCTGCATTTGATGGGGCACAATGGCTGCAATTGATGGCACAGTGGCTGCAGTTGATGGCACAGTGCCTGCAATAGATGGGCACAGTGGCTGCATTTGATGGCACAGTGGCGGCATTTTATGGGGCACAATAGCTGCATTTGATGGGCACAATGGCTGGATTTGATGTGCACAGTGGCTGCTATTAATGGGAACAGTGGCGGCATTTGATGGCACAGTGGCTGCATTTTATGGGGTACAATGGCTGCATTTGATGGGCACAGTGAGGCTGCAATTGATGGGTTTTAGTCAGTATTTTTCAGAATGTTTCAGTTTGTTTGCACCACCCCCCCCCCCCATAAATTTTGAGCACCAGCCGCCACTGCCCATGACCAGGATCTCTAGGTCACCAGGACAAAAGAAAGGGGAGAAGCTCCCCACCTAGGAATGAGGTTCAAGTTTGGGGACATGCAGGGTTTGCCCCAATCTTTACCTGCTTGGAGGCTGAGATGACAAGAGGACTTCTCATACACGTCTGGTCCAGACACCCCTGGAGCAGAGCAGAGGGATTGAGAGGACACAGAGTGGGATGGGTGCCAAGAGTCCAGTCCATGGAAGCACCCATCTGGAGGTAGGCTTGGCTGTGAGGTGCTGGTATAGACCAACAGGAAGGTTTCCCGGGGAGAGGCAAACCAAAAGGCAGCTGGCCGGGACACTGGGACACATAGCAGGCTGCAAGTGAGGCCTGGACAGGCAGTGGCCGATGGCCAACGAGACAGAAAGCACACCGATGAAGAGGTCCTGTCTAAAGAAGAGTTTCTGCTTGATGAAGAGGTCCTGTCTGATGAAGAGATACTCTTACCACTGACCACCAATGTAAGGAACATTCTTCTCACTGATCACCAATGTAAGGAACATTCTTCTCACTGATCACCAATGTAAGGAACATTCTTCTCACTGATCACCAATGTAAGGAACATTCTTCTCACTGATCACCAATGTAAGGAACATTCTTCCCACTGATCACCAATGTAAGGGACATTCTTCCCACTGATCACCAATGTAAGGAGCATTCTTCCCACTGATCACCAATGTAAGGGACATTCTTCCCACTGATCACCAATGTAAGGAGCATTCTTCCCACTGATCACCAATGTAAGGGACATTCTTCCCACTGATCACCAATGTAAGGAACATTCTTACCACTGATCACCAATGTAAGGAACATTCTTCCCACTGATCACCAATGTAAGGGACATTCTTCCCACTGATCACCAATGTAAGGGACATTCTTCCCACTGATCACCAATGTAAGGGACATTCTTCCCACTGACCACCAATGTAAGGGACATTCTTCCCACTGATCACCAATGTAAGGAACATTCTTCCCACTGATCACCAATGTAAGGAACATTCTTCCCACTGATCACCAATGTAAGGGACATTCTTCCCACTGACCACCAATGTAAGGGACATTCTTCCCACTGATCACCAATGTAAGGGACATTCTTCCCACTGACCACCAATGTAAGGAACATTCTTCCCACTGATCACCAATGTAAGGAACATTCTTCCCACTGATCACCAATGTAAGGAACATTCTTCCCACTGATCACCAATGTAAGGGACATTCTTCCCACTGACAACCAATGTAAGGAACATTCTTCCCACTGATCACCAATGTAAAGGACATTCTTCCCACTGATCACCAATGTAAGGGACATTCTTCCCATTGATCACCAATGTAAGGAACATTCTTCCCACTGATCACCAATGTAAGGAGAATTCTTCTCACCGATCACCAATGTAAGGGGCATTCTTCTCACTGATCACCAATGTAAAGAACATTCTTCCCACTGATCACCAATGTAAGGAACCTTGGGCCAAATTCTCAAAAAGCTGTGCAAATTTAGTATTACCTAACTTATGTCATTTAAGTTACGGCGCCCTAAGTTGGTGTCGTAAGTGCCGTATCCACAGCGCATTTGCACACAAAATTGCGCCATCCTTAACCTAAATTCCAAGGCGTAAGGCGTGGTTATGGCAAGTGGGAATGAAGTGGGCGTGCTTCATTATAATGAGCCGTGACCCCATGCAAATGAAAGGCCGGCCGTACTGCGCATGCGCGCACGAATCTGGACCTCACTGGGCATGTGCAGAACTTTGCTCATCGCAATCAGTGAGATAGGTAAAAGGCCAAGCGTACTTAGTTTGAGGATCGCCCTGTGTCTAAATAGCCCCAGTCAAACACACTTCCCTTGCAAAAGTATTTCCCTGTGTTCCCTTCCTAAAGCAAGTTGCTTCTGCTTTGAACGTTTGTCAGTGTTTGTTGGTAAGATTTGTTTGTGAGAAAAGTTGTTGAGGAGTTGTAGAGTATAGTTGGTGTTTGTTTTTGATAATTTGTTATTTGTTTTGATTGTTTGCCTGTTTGTTTTTGATAAGTGTTTCTTTTTTGGTGTGTGATTGTTTTTTGTTTCCCTTTTTTGCCTGTTTGTTTTTGATAAGTGTTTCTTTTTTGGTGTGTGATTGTTTTTTGTTTCCCTTTTTTGCCTGTTTGTTTTTGAATTTATAGTAGCTGTCTGTGTTTTTTTTTTTTTTTGCTGTTTTTTTTCTTTGTTGTGTGTGTATTGTTGATTGTTTTTTGGGTGAGTTTCCTGTTGCTGGGTGGTGTCTGTGATGGCCACCAAGCGCAGGAAGCTAAATTTTACAGTGGCAGAGAAGCATATTCTTTCTCAGGGCATCATAAAATATGGGCGCTTTTTCCATGGCCCTGAGAGCCACAACACCACCCCGGCCAGGAGGAAGGAGATCCTTACAAAGATCACCGATCGGATCAATGCGGCGGGGGGGGGGGGAGACCAGGACCATCGCTGGAGTCCAAAAAAAAATAAACGATTTGAAGAGCGTGTCCCGGAACAAGCTGGCAACGCTGCATGCCCATACCAGGGGCACTGGAGGAGGGGGACCCTGCCCAGTCAGGATGAGTGAGGAGGAATGGGCAGTGGCCCAGTGTTTCCACCCACAGCAGGTGGTGGGCCTGCCTGGCTTTGACTCTGATGCTCCTGTGAGGACAGGTAAGTTTTTTTTTTCTATCTGGTGATTAGCATGTGTGGGTGGGGGAAGGGAAGATGTGCCAAGTGTGTGGATCCACCAACCTGTGATTGTTTTGTGTCCTCCCCAGATGGCCAGGAGGTTGCAGCCCCATCAGCCCAGGAGGTTGCTGGGTCATCAGCCCAGGAGGTGGCAGCCCCATCAGCCCAGGAGGTGGCAGCCCCATCAGGGCAGGAGGTTGCTGGCCCATCAGGGCAGGCTGCTGCACCACCCCAAGACAGGCTGATGCTGAGTCCCAAGAAGGGCAGGATTCGCCATGGGAGGGGAGTGCCCACAACTCCCCTAATTTGGATGTTGAGTGGGAGGAGGATGAGGGGGAGGAAGATGAGAATATTGATATTGGCCAGCAAATCCTGATGGGCCAAGATAGGACCTTTGAGTCATCCCCTGAGGGTACCCCAGAGGCTCCCAGCAGTCAGGCCACCATCAGGGGTGGCCCCTCCCAACCCTCCTCCAACATGCAGCAGCCCCCATGGGTCACTCCAACCCCTCCTCCAAGGCCACAAGCCTCAGGGTCAAGTAGGAGGCCGACCCCGGAAACCGGGGGGGGGTTTGTGCGTCTGCCGGTCAGTCTGCTGAGGGACAATGCCCGGCAGACCCGCAGTCTGGGTGAAATTAAAAAAACAATGAGCAAGGTGGAGCACAGCCTGGGTTTAATGAGGGAGTCACTGGGTGACGTGGCCACCAACTCAGTGGGGGTCATCACCTGTTTGTGGGACCTGAAGAACGCCACAACAGGCGTGGCCCAGGAGGTGACTGCCCTGACCCAGACTGTGCAGGCCAAGACCCAGGCTGTGCAGGCCAATACCCGGGCTGTGCAGGCCAATACCCGGGCTGGCCAGGCAAATACGGCTGACATGACTGCCTGTCTGACAAGGATAGCCGTGGCCTTGGAGGGCAGGCCAGCAGGAGGACAGACACCAGGGGAGGCTCCTTCTTCCCCTGCACAGACCCCCCCCCGTGAAGATACTCCCTCCCCTGCACAGACCCCCCCCCCGTGAAGATCCCCCAGTCGGCCGTGGCCGTGCCCGTGCCCGTGGTCAGCCCAGAAGGAGCACTCGGCAACATCAGTAAGTTGCAGGGGTACTTTTGATTTTTTTTTTTTTTTATTATACTGTACTTATGATTTGGTTTATGTGTGTGAATGATGTGTGAATGTGGGGGGGTGGCATTCCTGATAACATAAGGGTGTCACCCTCAGTTTTGGTGGAGTAGGGATCCCCAGGACCAGGGAGAAGTCATCCCAGGTTCCTGAATGGAGTATGAATGCACAGTGACATAATTGGAGCCGTGGCGGGGCGTTACTGCTCCCAAGTACCAAAGGGGGGGGGTACTTGGATCTAATCCAATTCGATGTGCATGTGATGTGTCTGTGCTAGGGACCACAGTGGCGTGCATTCATGCATTCTCATTGTGAGATAATTAATGTGCGTTTTGTATAAAAAAAGACATTCGCATTGTCATATAAGTAATGTGCATTTTATGTGCAAAGTAAATGTTTCAAGGTCACATAATCTCTGTGATTTTTTGTTGGCAAACCAAAAAAATAAAGAAAATTAAGGTCCATTTACTGGGCAAAGATGCCTTCAGCCAGTTGTCTCCTTATTGCCTGGCCCTCAGCAGACCGGATAGAGGTGGTTGGGGGGGGGGATTGCCTGGGTGGGGGGTTAGGTCAGGACATATCTCAACATGCAGGCCCCTTCTCAGAGCAAAATTATGGAGGATGCAACATGCCCCAATAATTTGACAGACAAAGTCTGGGGAATACAAGAGTGTACCCCAAGTCTTGTCAAGGCATCTGAATCTGGACTTGAGAAGGCCAAATGTCCGCTCTACTATTGACCGGGTGTGGATGTGCACCTCGTTGAATTTCCGTTCTCCGGGTGTTTGGGGGTTCCTAAAAGGGGTCATGAGATGGGGTCCCAACGCATATCCAGAGTCACCTGTAAGGGAAAAGACAGGAGGATGTTAGTCATGCATGTGCCCCTTGTGATGTCTGCATCATGGGGGGGGCATACCTGACACCAATGTCACTCACCAATCAGCCAGCTGTCTCCATAAACGTTCATCTCCAAGTCTTGGTAGATCTTGGTCTGCCGTAGAATAAAACTGTCGTGGCACGACCCTGGAAACTTGGCACAAACGTGCCAGATGAGGCCATGGGCATCTACAATCATCTGGACGTTGATGGAATGCCACCCTTTTCTGTTTCTGAACAGGTGTTCAGTTTCATGGGGGGGCTGTAGTGCCACATGGGTGCAGTCTATCGCCCCGATGGTCCTTGGGAAGCCAGCAATGCTGTAAAAGTCAGTCATGGCTTGCAGACGCTGCTCCTCCTGGGTGGGCTTGACAAATTGGTTGGTCATGCGCCGCAGTATGGCAGGGACCACCTGATGGACACATCGGCTCATTGTCGACTGCACCATCCCAGCCAGACCTCCAGATGCATGCTGGAATGAGCCTGTAGATAAAAAATGGAGGGTTGCCATCACTTTATGTAGAGGTGTCAGGGCATGGGAACGTAGGGTTGGGGTGATAAGTAGTTGGGTGATCTCCAGGATGGCTTCCCTATCAAACCCATAGTTGCCATACACTTCATAATCTGGCATTTGAAACAGATCACGCCGTGGCCGATAAACTCTCTCCTGTGCCCTCATCCTCCTCCTCTGTGCCCTCCTCCTCCTTTGTGCCTGTAAGGTGGCAAGTGCCGTCAGAATCATTGATGTCCCAGGCATTTTTCAAGACAGATCCTTCACAACTATAGCTCTAGTCACTACCTTCAGCAAACCCTTCCACGGCATGTGTAAAATTAGGGCTGCTTTTATAATGTGGAAATTTACACAGGGAAACTAACAGGTGCGCACAGGGCGGAAAATACGCCGCACACACTTAATTTTGTGGATAGCCCTAACTCCCTCATTTGCATCTTTGCCTATCAAAAACAGCGGCGAGACTAGCGTAATTTGCGCCCGGGGATGCGCAGGTGTAACTATTTTAGGTAGGACGGAAAAAATCCGGAAATCTAGGCTTAACTCGTTTTGAAGATCGGGCGCAAAGATACGCGCCGTGTAAATTTAGAAAACTTTAGTTAAGTCCGCGTATCTCTTTTGAGAATTTGGCCCATTCTTCTCACTGACCACCAATGTAAGGGACATTCTTCCCACCGATGACCAATGTAAGGAACATTCTTCTCACTGATCACCAATGTAAGGGACATTCTTCCCACTGACCACCAATGTAAGGGACATTCTTCCCACTGATCACCAATGTAAGGGACATTCTTCCCACTGATCACCAATGTAAGAATCATTCTTCCCACTGACCACCAATGTAAGGAACATTCTTCCCACTGACCACCAATGTAAGGGCCATTCTTCCCACTGATCACCAATGTAAGGGACATTCTTCTCACTGATCACCAATGTAAGGAACATTCTTCCCACTGATCACCAATGTAAGATGCATTCTTCTCACTGATCACCAATGTAAGGAACATTCTTCCCACTGACCACCAATGTAAGGGCCATTCTTCCCACTGATCACCAATGTAAGGGACATTCTTCCCACCGATCACCAATGTAAGGAACATTCTTCCCACTGATCACCAATGTAAGGGACATTCTTCCCACTGATCACCAATGTAAGGAACATTCTTCCCACTGATCACCAATGTAAGGAACATTCTTCCCACTGATCACCAATGTAAGGGACATTCTTCCCACTGATCACCAATGTAAGGGACATTCTTCCCACCGATCACCAATGTAAGGAACATTCTTCCCACTGATCACCAATGTAAGGGACATTCTTCCCACTGATCACCAATGTAATGAACATTCTTCCCACTGATCACCAATGTAAGGGACATTCTTCCCAATTTTGTTTATTAAAAGTCTTGCAAACAAAAAGCATAAAATCACTATAAGATATACATAAATATACACATATTTACATAAATGAAAATAAATATAGCAAATCTGCTCTCAAACAAAAGACTTTACAGCAAAACAAAAATCATGTAATCACCGGGAAAATAAATCTTAATACAAACTCACACCACTACACCAGACAAACCTGCAAGGTCAAGAAACAAACCCACACCCATTATGCATGCAGCCCTTCTAAGAAACGTTCAACGCCATGCATCCACCTATTTCTACCTCAATTACCCGCCGGCGCGTTACCATATCGGTTTCAAAAAGTACCGCAACTCCGCTGCAGGGCTCAGCCGCAAGAGACCAAAAGGAGGGACCGCCTCTCCACTCCCTTTTTGCCAGGTGGACATCGGCCAAAGTATGGAGCCAGGTCTCTTGCAAAAATAAAATCTCGGCATCAAACTCGCTGAGCAAAAATAAGGCCATATCACGAGCTCTTGCAGATTTAATGCTGGCGACATTAATGGTCGCCACCTTTATCGGAGGGGGAACTGCCATCAGGATGATTGGGGTAGTCGTTTCTTGACCTTCACCACACTCTCATCACCAGAAACCGCTCTCTTCAAACAACGTGACTCATCCATAGATGAAAAAGAAGAAGACAAAGACATCTTTTCACCTGACAACACATTAAAGGTGTTACCAAGGGGAACCCCTCCTGGATCCGACTCTGAGGAAGAGACGACCGGTTTTCTTGTCTTTCTCTTCATTTTTTTCCTCCTCCTAATCTTCTCCCACCCCTCCTCATCCGAATCCCCATCAATGGAATGTGAAACATGGGGTACGGACACCCTTCCATCAGCCCCACCCTCATCCAGCACCCCCACATTCCCCTGACCACGCTTGCGCTGCCGAGGGGCAGGGACTGGAGGCTGAGTGGGAAGATCCGCTAAACCTGCCCCCCCAGCAGCCTCCGCCAGTCTGGAGGATCTACGAATAGATGGATTAGGGACAGATTTAGGGACCACATCTCTAGGGGGAACAGAAACAGATGTCACAGACACAGAAGGGACAGACTCAGGGACCACATCACTAAGGGGAACAGAAACAGATGTCACAGACACAGGAGGGACAGACTCAGGGACCACATCACTAGGGGGAACAGAAACAGATGTCACAGACACAGGAGGGACAACAACAGTTTCAATGGCCTCATCCTCCTTATCCAGCCTCTGCAGCTCAGCCTCCAACCCTGGCAGGTTATGTAATGCCTCCGGGCATTGACTGTACGGGTGACCAAGTTTTTGGCACAAATTGCACCGAATGTCAGTACAGTCTTTAGCCAAATGGCCAAGCTCCTGGCACAAAGAACATTTCTTGCGGGTGCAGGTGGAGGCAAAATGGCCCTTGTCACCACATTTATTGCACACCTTAGGCTGACCCTGGTAAAAAATGGTCAGCCTGTCCCTCCCCAGAAAGGCTGAACAGGGCAGATGTTGAACAACATTTCCCTGCACCCCCAATTTTAGTGACACTGTCCAGGCCCCTGTCCATATCCCATGCTGATCAAGGACCTTCCGCAGTGGAGCGAGGACTTCACCATAGCGGCGTAACCATACTACCAAATCAGCCTCTGGGATGGATTCGTTACGCACAAGGATCGTCACTGATTTTATTAGAGGCTGCCTGGAAACCACCTTTGGCATCCAACCATTCCACTGCGGAAGGTCCCTGCGCCCCCTAAAACGTTCCCAAAATAAATCCAGACCCTCAGGCTTTACAAAGGACAAATCAAATTCCCAACTCCCAACGGGACAAATCAAAGCAAAAATGTCTGCGACTTTGAACCCCATTTCCAGGATCAACTCTGCCACCCTCCCCCTTACTGGTGGGGTCCCCTCCCCCTCCCACTTCAACTGGACCACATTTCTTCTCTTGTACCCACCAACCATCCCACCACTAAACCCCCCCAAATTGTGACCACCAACATTTGCACCATTCCCCCCACCCTCCCTGGTGCGATTCCCCAAAACCGACGCGTAACTCCCAGCAGATAAACCATTGGTTTGTTTTGAACCATCTGACACATTTGCAGCAGATATCGATTGCACAGATTTGGTCTGAACAATCGGTGAGTCTTTCCTCTGCTGAGCAGGGGGAGGAATGTCATTTTGATTTTTCCCAGCAGTATTAACCCCTTCACCACCCACCACATCCATTGTTTTATCATTACTGTCATTCTTAGAACTTGCTGGAATATTCACAGTTCCTGCAGTCTTCCTAGCAGTGTCAGTTCCCACTGCTGTGCTTGTAGAAGCTTCAGCTGGTCGGTTCTCTTCTGTCAGGACAGGGTTGTCATCAGGGGATAGTGCAGGCTGGTCCGACACTGCAACAGGTGAAACCTCCATTGCTTCTTCCACTGCACATGGTGCAATATGCTGATCCCCTCCCCCACCACAGGGAGGCTCAGGTGAGGCAATCTCATTGCTAGTAACAGGCATACCTTGTACAGAGGAACTACAGGTCCCAGCAGAAACTCCAGGCAGCGCTTTGCACAAGGCCTTCACTTTCTGCTCCTTAGTCAGGACACCGTCCACCACAGCAGGTTGGGCAGACATGTTGGAAGACAGTGAGGTGTGCTGACATTTCTCCACCTGTACTGGCTTGGCTTCAGGGACTTCTGTATTAGCAGGCTTGTTTTCTCTCAGGGGTGACTCCATCTCCTGGATACATTTCAGGGTGCCATACCCACTCTCAACCCCCTGGCTGGTTGCCATCGGCGATTCCAAGCCCTGACATGGAGGGAGAGGTGCAGAGGCAGATGGACCCGGGTCATCCATTATCTGAGGCTGGTCCCTGGAACTTGCTGTCTGGCTGGCAAATCTCCTCTCATTATCAAACTTTTCTCCACTTTTATCTTTCAGCTTTTCCAATAATAAAGATTGTTCCTTTACCTTTTCCTCCAATTCCTGCAACTCAGGCTTCATGGCCAAACGATTTTTACTCCAGGCCTGGAAGTACTTGATTTTGAAAGATTTGTGTTCAGCCTTCAAAATTTTAAGTTTTTCTTCAGCTCTTCCAATCGCCCTAAAACGATCAATGCTCTTCTGACTGAAGACATTTGCATCCACAGCAGGGCCTGGACCTACAGACAGATCCTCCACCTCCTCCTCACTAGGCCCCGTATCATCAGGGGGATCCGTCCCGGGGCCTCCCCCAGGATCAGGCATTATTCCTGGGCCAAGCTAGCAGGCAAGGCCCAGGCTTGGAAAAGGTTGGATCTCTCAGAGAGCTCCTAGGGTGTGTCCTCCTCCTTCTTCCCACTGACCACCAATGTAAGGGACATTCTTCCCACTGATCACCAATGTAAGGAACATTCTTCCCACTGATCACCAATGTAAGGGACATTCTTCCCACTGATCACCAATGTAAGGAACATTCTTCCCACTGATCACCAATGTAAGGGACATTCTTCTCACTGATCACCAATGTAAGGGACATTCTTCTCACTGATCACCAATGTAAGGGGCATTCTTCCCACTGATCACCAATGTAAGGAACATTCTTCTCACTGATCACCAATGTAAGGGACATTCTTCTCACTGATCACCAATGTAAGGGACATTCTTCCCACTGATCACCAATGTAAGGGACATTCTTCTCACTGATCCCCAATGTAAGGAACATTCTTCCCACTGATCACCAATGTAAGGGACATTCTTCCCACTGATCACCAATGTAAGGGACATTCTTCCCACTGATCACCAATGTAAGGAACATTCTTCCCACTGATCACCAATGTAAGGGACATTCTTCCCACTGATCACCAATGTAAGGGACATTCTTCCCACTGATCACCAATGTAAGGAACATTCTTCTCACTGATCACCAATGTAAGGGACATTGAATGTTTTTATTCACTGTAAACATTTTCAGCGGCCTGTTGTAAATATTGCGACTAGCATTCAGGGTTAATCACGCTCTCCCGGGGTCACTGACCATGCAGGTATTGGCAGATGCAGCAATAACTGAGACAGGGCCAAGAAGTCCTTCACATCAAAAAACATTTGACTGAAATGACCGGACGGACAGATAAGGCAATGTATAAGGTAATGTACTTTACATGGGAGCAATCTGCAGTTCCATATGAGCGGTGACATGAAAAAAAATGACGCCTTTTTATCTAGACTCAACCTCTGTTGTTGTAATTGATCAAACATACACTACAGGTAAACTGCCTGTGTTTTAAATGGCAGTGATTGATTCACCACCAGTGAATGTTTGGTGAAAGTCACATTAACTGCTGTTAGTGTGCCTATAAATGTGTATGCAAGCTTTAAAGGGGTTGTAAAGCTTCGTGTTTTTAAACCCTAATGCATCATGTGCATTAAGGTGAAAAAACACCTTGCACCCCCCCCCCCCCGAGCCTGAATCTCCGTGGGCGCGCTCCTGTGTTGCTTTCCCCAGGTCTTGTTGGCTCTTCATTGGATAGATTTTTATATTTATATATTCTTTATTGTTTTCTTCCATAAAAAAAAAAAAATCTATTTAAAATACATACATTTTTAGGGTTAGGGGGTTAGTGTTAGGGGGTTAGGGCTAGGGTTAGGGGGTTAGGGTTAGTGTTAGGGTTAGGGCTAGGGTTAGGGGTTAGGGTTTCCCATTGAAGAATAAGGCTAGGACTCAGGAATTGGAACAGGGACCTCCCCCAGAGGTCAAAGGTCAGAAGGCGGGTTCCCAGAGGTTAAAGGTCACGGGGCATGCCTGACCCACTCCCACCAAAGTGTACCGCCTACCCCAACTAAGTCGGGGAATGAACAAGTCGGGGAAATCGTCTTGCGCTTTGGTGGGGGTGGGTCAGCCATGCCCTGTGACCTTTGACCATTGGCTCCCGCTGCTGTCAATCAAATCCAATGACACGGCTGCCGGGGGCGGGGCCGAGTCATACACTCAGTGGCTATGTACGTCGAGTGAATGACTTGGGAGCGTGCCTGCAAACTAACCCCCTTGGTAGAGAGCTTTCCAGAGGGGCTTAGCTTTTGCAGGGAGGAGCCACGAGAGGCGCCGTGGGAGCCCAGAAGAGGATGTTCGGGGGCCACACTGTGCCAAACGAACTGCATCTGTTTGTGGTCTACTGAACACCTCTATGTTATGGAAATCCAATGTGACACTTTCCTGTGCTGTACATAGCCTGTGCAGCCAGCAGAGCTGTGGGAGGGACCCAACAGGCTCCACCCACTACAGTCTGTAGAAAACTACAGAAAGGGGCGGAGGCCAGACCAGTCCCCCTGCACAAGGAGAGAGAGCAGCAGTGAGTGGTCTTTATTACAGGAAATAAAGTCTCACTCTGGATTACTGCACAGATCTGGAAGAAATACACAAAGCACACCGAGATTCAAGGAAGAATACAAACAATGAATGGATTTTGGTGATATTTGCTTATCCCAGAGTCAGGCTTTATGGGTGTTGGAAGCACCAGAACACTTACTACAGCACACAAACGGCATAAACACAAACACTCGGGTAAGCATTCATGTTCATAGAGCGGTCGGCTTATCGGAAAGTACTCGGGTAACTTTGCATGGTATTTCTTAATCCAATGATTACAATCCAGGCCTTCTTATCAAGACCGCTGTTTGAAAACAAAGTCCTCTCAGTTGGCTCAGTTCCCTCCTGTGCTGTGCAAATATCCCTTCATTACTGCCAATTCAACATCTCGGTCACCCACTCTTCATTATCATTAGCACCCCTCTGAAAAGTGCATTTTTTGGTGCATTGTTTTTCAGAGGGGGGCATTTGGCAGGAATTGATGAGGTGATTTTATATATATATATATATATATATATATATATATATATATATATATATATTAGGGCTGCGGAAATTAACGATTAATTTCTCGATTAATCGTTAATTTCGTTAGTTCCCTGCCGTCTCTCTGGTAGTGAAGGAGTTAAAAGCAAAACGCTGCAGTTCCCTGCCATCTCTCTGGTAGTGAAGGAGTTAAAAGCACAACGCTGCAGTTCCCTGCCCTCTCTCTGGTAGTGAAGGAGTTAAAAGCACAACGCTGCAGTTCCCTGCCATCTCTCTGGTAGTGAAGGAGGTAAACGCACAACGCTGCAGTTCCCTGCCATCTCTCTGGTAGTGAAGGAGTTAAAAGCACAACGCTGCAGTTCCCTGCCATCTCTCTGGTAGTGAAGGAGTTAAAAGCACAACGCTGCAGTTCCCTGCCATCTCTCTGGTAGTGAAGGAGTTAAACGCACAACGCTGCAGTTCCTTGCCATCTCTCTGGTAGTGAAGGAGTTAAACGCACAACGCTGCAGTTCCCTGCCATCTCTCTGGTAGTGAATGAGTTAAAAGCACAACGCTGCAGTTCCCTGCCATCTCTCTGGTAGTGAAGGAGTTAAACGCACAACGCTGCAGTTCCCTGCCATCTCTCTGGTAGTGAAGGAGTTAAAAGCACAACGCTGCAGTTCCCTGCCATCTCTCTGGTAGTGAATGGGTTAAAAGCACAACGCTGCAGTTCCCTGCCATCTCTCTGGTAGTGAAGGAGTTAAAAGCACAACGCTGCAGTTCCTTGCCATCTCTCTGGTAGTGAATGGGTTAAAAGCACAACGCTGCAGTTCCCTGCCATCTCTCTGGTAGTGAAGGAGTTAAACGCACAACGCTGCAGTTCCTTGCCATCTCTCTGGTAGTGAAGGAGTTAAACGCACAACGCTGCAGTTACCTGCCATCTCTCTGGTAGTGAATGAGTTAAAAGCACAACGCTGCAGTTCCCTGCCATCTCTCTGGTAGTGAAGGAGTTAAACGCACAACGCTGCAGTTCCTTGCCATCTCTCTGGTAGTGAAGGAGTTAAACGCACAACGCTGCAGTTCCCTGCCATCTCTCTGGTAGTGAAGGAGTTAAAAGCACAACGCTGCAGTTCCCTGCCATCTCTCTGGTAGTGAAGGGGTTAAAAGCACAACGCTGCAGTTCCCTGCCATCTCTCTGGTAGTGAAGGAGTTAAAAGCACAACGCTGCAGTTCCCTGCCATCTCTCTGGTAGTGAAGGAGTTAAAAGCACAACGCTGCAGTTCCCTGCCATCTCTCTGGTAGTGAATGGGTTAAAAGCACAACGCTGCAGTTGCCTGCCATCTCTCTGGTAGTGAAGGAGTTAAAAGCACAACGCTGCAGTTCCCTGCCATCTCTCTGGTAGTGAATGGGTTAAAAGCACAACGCTGCAGTTGCCTGCCATCTCTCTGGTAGTGAAGGAGTTAAAAGCACAACGCTGCAGTTCCCTGCCATCTCTCTGGTAGTGAATGGGTTAAAAGCACAACGCTGCAGTTCCCTGCCATCTCTCTGGTAGTGAAGGAGTTAAAAAGATTATTGCGCAGACCTCGAGTAGTGAATGGGTTAAAAAAGAAAAACGCCACACCTCTCTAGTGATGAACGGGTTAAAAGGGGAATAGTTCAACTCCTTTCCAGGTCTCTAGTAGTCAATGGGTTAAAAACAAAACAAAAAAACAATGGTGAATTGCTCTGCCACCTTCCTAGTAGTGAACGGGTAAAAAAAGGGCAAAGACGCCATTCTCTGCCAGATCTCTTGTAGTGAATGGGTTAAAGAGACACTAGTTCAGCCTCTTGCCCAGTTCTTTGGAAGTGAATGGGTTAACGCGATCATGGTGCGGTCTGCGGCCGATCTCTGGTGAAGGAAGGGTTAAATAAGACAAGGGTACATCCTGCGCCCCCCAGCCCTCTGGCAGGGAATGGGTTAATAAGAAGAAGGCTCTCTAGTAGGTAATAACTTTAAAAGACAATGGTCCATCCCTTTGCCAGCGGTGACCCCGTAGATGCCCTACGGTGTCCCTGCTGCCCCTTATTTGCCCTAGGGGTAGCGATGGCGGTTCGGTGAAGGGATAAAAGTCACGCCGGACCCTTCGCTCTTCCAGCTCTGCCAAGTTTAATGTAAAAACCCTTGGTTGGCAGTGCAGGGGTTAACAAGGCGAGCTCTGTGCAGGGCGCAGCCTTCCTCTCTCTCTGATATCACCCAGCCTATTCCCAGCATTGTCCTGAGTGCCACCGCCGGGGACACCAGTCCTGCTATGTGACAGTCACCATGGGACCCATAGGTGCAGCAGGTAAGAGACCCTCTCTGTCTATTAGATCACACCTCATGGGGGGGGGGGGGCTGTACAGACTGGAGGCAGAGCTTTCAATATCTAGGAAACAAATTCAAGGGGAAAAAAACATATTTTTATTTTTTTTAAAACCTTCTTGGTGACCTGAGGAGTGCAGGATGGAAAGGGTTAATGATGCTCGCATTGCTGCGCCACGTAAGGTGTGCCCGGGGGATAAATGGTCCATATAGATCCTCGCGTTCGTCTGCGGAAGTTTTTTTTTTTGCTAAGCATAGACTATTATTTTATTAAAAACCTCATACACAAAAGGAAAACATTATCTCAACCCTATACACAATATTAAAAATAATAATAAAACGCAGTTCACACTATTTATGTATACACCCCTATATACAATATTCAAAATAAATAAATAACTCAGTTCACCCTATTTGTGTATACAAACCCTATACACAATATTAATAATATTAAAGAAAAAAAATATAATATTAATAATAATAATAAAAAAAAACCTCAAGTTCACGCTTTGTGTATACAACCCTATACACAATATTAATAATAAAAAAAACTCTGTGCATTTAACCCTTTACACAATAATAATCTCAGCTCACCCTATATGTGTATTAAACCCCATGCACAATTTTAATATTCATAATAATGCTACTACTAATAATAATATTAATATTTTTTTTACTTAATGTCTTTATTTAATTTTCCATTTACAAAATTTAAGAAAAAAAACATATTCAAACATTCATATAACAATAACCCCTATTACCCTCCCCTCCCCCATCCTCATTCTCCCCCCCCCCCCAACCCCCATCCTCCACTCTGGTACTACTACTAATAATAATAAACTCAGCTCACCCTGTCTGTGTATATAACCCTACATCATAATAATATTATTATTATTAATGTTATTATTATTAATAATAATAATAATAATAATAATAATAATAATAATAATAATACAACTCAGCTCACCCTATTTGTGTGTTCAACCCTATACACAATATTATTATTATTATTATTATTATTATTATTATTATTATTAATATTTATTTACTTAACTTCTTTAATTTTTCCCATTTACACTATGTAAGGGGGAAAAAAACATATTCATATAACAATAACCCCAATTACCCTCCCTTCCCCCAACCTCGTTCTCTTAAAATTTCCCCCCCGTCCTCCACTCTGGTACTAATAATAATAATAATAATAATAATAATAATAATAATAAAGAAAAAAACTCAGTTCACACTATTTGTGTATACAACCCTATACACAATATTAATAATAATTTAAAGAAAACTCTTTTCATACTGTTTGTGTATACAACCCCACTGTATACATAATAATTATAAATGCAGCTCACCCTATATACGTATACAACTCTATATACACAATATTATTATTATTATTATTATTTAATAATAAAAATAATAATAATATTAAAAATAATAAAGAGAAGAAAAAAAAACTCTGTTCACACTGTTTGTGTATACAACCCTATACATAATAATAATAATAATAATAATAATAATAATAATAATAATAATAATAATAAAACTTAGCTCACCCTATTTTTCTATACACCCCACTGGTACTGCCTATAAAAGTACCAGTACCAGCCGTTCTACTCTAATAAAGTAGAACAGCTAGTGAAGGGGGAGAGGCTTGGGTGGCCCCGCGGGGGGGGGGGGGGGGGGGGATGGGTGCGGGAGTTGTCCGGAAGCCATGGGAGAGACCTGTCAAAGTGGGCCAGTCTGGATGAAGTCCAGGGCCTAATTTTTGTCCCAGTCTAGCCCTGCGTCGGGGGACCGACATCGCGGGCGACTAGGACAGGTAAGTGTCCTTTGTGAATGGGCGGCTGCCTCCTGGCATACACACAGTTCCCAGAAGGCAGCGCGCCCCATTCACCAGAAGACACGGCGACGGAGGACGAGGCAGAAGATCCGCCGCGGTGGAGGAAGAGGCAGAAGAGCTACTTCCACATTTCAGGTGAGTATACAACATTTTTTTTTTTTTTTTTTTATTTATTTTAAGATTTTTGGGGAAAAGAAAAAAAAAGGGTGGAACTCCAGTTTAAGTTTTTTTTTTTTTTTCTCTCTCTTCCAAAAGAGTTAACACGACCCCTCCAAATATTCCCTCCCGTAATCTCCCATGACTTGCTGAGTCAGCAGCTTGCAGCATGAATGATGCCAGATTTATTTATTTTTTTACACCTTCCCAAAACTCAGACTTAATAGACGGCATACGGTATTGTCTGCTAATAAAATCTCTGGGCCAGATCCACAGACAGAGTACGCCGGCGTATCTACTGATACGCCGGCGTACTTTCAAATTACCCGCGTGGTATCTTTGGTTTGAATCCTCAAACCAAGATACGACGGCATCTGGGTTAGATCTGACAGGTATACGTCCTCGTACGCCTTCGGATCTAAGATGCAATACTTCGGCGTCCGCTGGGTGGCGTTCACGTCGTTTTCCGCGTCGGGTATGCAAATTAGCTATTTCCGACGATCCACGAACATACGCGCGGCCGTCGCATTCTCTTACGTCGTCTCTAGTCGGCTTTTTCCGGCGTATAGTTAAAGCTGCTTTTTTTGCGGCGTATAGATAGACTTGCCATGTTAAAGTATGGCCGTCGTTCCCGCGTCGAATTAAATTTTTTTTTTTTGCGTAAGTCGTCCGTGAATAGGAAAGGACGTAACTCACGTTGACGTTCAAAAAATGACGTCGGTGCGACGTCATTTCGCGCAAAGCACGGCGGGAAATTTCAAAACGGCGCATGCGCAGTACGTTCGGCGCGGGAACGTGCCTAATTTAAATGATCCACGCCCCCTACCCGGATCATTTGAATTAGGCGGGCTTGCGCCGGAGGGATTTTTACGCTACGCCGCCGCAACTTTACAGGCAAGTGCTTTGTGAATCAAGCACTTGCCCGTAAAACTTGCGGTGGTGTAACGTAAATGTAATACGTTATGCCGCCGCTGAATCTGGCCCTATTTATTTGGCCCCCCGGGGTAAAAGTAAGTAGCACTGATGTGTTTAGTGGTAGCTCTTCATAGGGCCGCCTGGCTATGTAAACAACATCTGTCCTTCTCTTCTGTACTCTGTGAGGGACAAACATTTCGCACTCCGGATTTTATGAGTTTGCTAAATTCTGGATTCCTGGAAATTGGCAAACTGTGTCTGGCTGTTCCCTAATTGTTAAACTGCGGGGGAGCAAATTCCCGAAAGGTAATCTGACCTCCAAAGAAAGTGCAATACAAAAAGGGGGCCGAGAATCTTTTCATGTTTTCTGATATACCTGTGAAAATACAGCAATACCTCGGATTGCGAGTAACGCAGTTAACCACTTAAGCCCCGGACCAATATGCTGCTAAATGACCCAAGGGGTTTTTACAATTCGGCACTGCGTCGCTTTAACAGACAATTGCACGGTCGCGCGACGTGGCTCCCAAACAAAATTGGCGTCCTTTTTTTTCCCCACAAATAGAGCTTTCTTTTGGTGGTATTTGATCACCTCTGCGGTTTTTATTTTGTGCGCTATAAACAAAAATAGAGCGACAATTTTGATAAAAATTCCATATTTTTTACTTTTTGCTATAATAAATATCCCCCAAAAACATATATACAATTTTTTTTTCCTCAGTTTAGGCCGATACGTATTCTTCTACCTATTTTTTGTAAAATCGCAATAAGCGATTATCGATTGGTTTGCGCAAAATTTATAGCATTTACAAAATAGGGGATAGTTTTATTTTTTTTTTATTTTTTTTTACTACTAATGGCGGCGATCAGCAATTTTTTTCGTGACTGCTACATTATGGCGGACACTTCGGACAATTTTGACACATTTTTGGGACCACTGTCATTTTCACAGCAAAAAATGCATTTAAATTGCATTGTTTATTGTGAAAATGACAGTTGCAGTTTGGGAGTTAACCACAGGGGGCGCTGTAGGAGTTAGGGTTCACCTAGTGTGTGTTTACAACTGTAGGGGGGTGTGGCTGTAGGAATGACGTCATCGATTGTGTCTCCCTATAAAAGGGATCACACGATCGATGCCGCCGCCACAGTGAAGCACGGGGAAGCCGTGTTTACATACGGCTCTCCCCGTTCTTCAGCTCCGGGGAGCGATCGCGAGGGGGCGGCTAGAAACGAATAGCCGCGCCGTCGTCACGGATCGCTCCCCGCGGGTTTCCGACCGATCGGACCCCCGACCCACGTCTAGGCAGGGACGTACAGGTACGCCAATGTGTCTGTCCGTGCCATTCTGCCGACGTACATATACATGCGGCGGTCCGGAAGTGGTTAAAGCGGAGGTTCACCCTAAAAAACATCTATATACCATTACATCCAGCATACTTGCGACATCTACAGTATGCTGGGGGTTTTTTTTTTTTTTTGCCATACATACCGTTTTATTGTTATTTTCCCCCCCAGGTTCTGATTCCCGCGGGAGTGGGCGTTCCTATTCAGAGGTTAGATGATTGACGTTTGGTGAAAAACTTCCCCTGGCGCATAAGGCCCGTCACCAGTTTTCCGTAAATAGTCGAACTGCGAGTCGGCTCTATATGGCGCCTGCGCAGTCGGCTCTACACAGCGGGCGCAGGCGCCATATAACGCCGTATAGAGCCGACTCGCAGGTCGGCTACTTACGGAAAACTGGCCTTATGCGCCAGGGGAAGTTTTTCACCAGACGTCAATCATCTAACCACTGAATAGGAACGCCCACTCCCGCGGGAACCAGAACCCAGAAGCCGGGGGGGGGGAACAACAATTAAACGGTATGTACGGCAAAAAAAAAACAGCATACTGTAGATGTCGGAAGTATGCTGGATGTAATGGTATATAATTGTTTTAGGGTGAACCTCCGCTTTAACGAGCATTCCGCAATACGAGCTATTATTTTATTTAAATCCTGATTCGGTATGCGAGTGCTGATTCACGCTACACTGCATTTGGCCAGAAGTACGGAGCTGCTCGGATGCACTCGGAGTGATCGTGGTGAGCAGCATGGCCGCCATCAGGAATTTTGGAGCCCCCTTACACAGCTTCAGGCATGGGCCCCCTGGAGAAAAGAACCGGGGGGGGGGGGGTACCGTGAATTGAGAAGTGGGGAGTGCTTCCGAGAATTGAGGCCTTTGGGTGCTGACGAACAAAAAAAACAGGGGGGGTTGCCCTGGGGACCTCTGGGCCCCTTACAAAGACAAAAAAGAAATACAAAAAAATATATATATATATATATATATATATATATATATATATATATATATAAAAAGGGGGGTAGCCATCCGGGCCCTGGGGACTTCTGGGCCCTTTAATAAAAACTAAATAAATAAGTCGGTGCCACCTAGCAGTTCTGCCTATCAGCCTCACCTACCAGTGCTGATCAGTGCCCGTCATTGCCACCTATAAGTGCCCATCACTGCCAACTATCAGTGCCAGCTATCAGTGCCAATTCTCAGTGCCCACCAGTGCCACCTCTTGGTGCCCACCAGTGCCGCCTTATCGGTGCCCATCAATGCAGCCCATCGGTGCCCATCAGCGCAGCCTGTCGGTGCCCATCAGTGCAGCCTATCGTGCCCATCAGTGCAGCCTCATCAGTGATGGAGAAAAATTACCAGTTTGCAAAATTTTATTACAAAATATAAAACGGTTTTGTATTTATTTTTTTATTATTATGTCTTTTTAATTTTTTTTAACAAGAGATAAAAACCGCAGAGTTGATCAAATACTGCCAAAAGAAAGCTCTATTTGTGGGGAAAAAAATGATAATTCATTTGGGTACAGTGTTGTATGACCGCGCAATTGTCATTCAAAGAGTGAGAGCGCTGAAAGCTGAAAATTGGTCTGGGCAGGAGGGGGATTTAAGGGCCAGATTCATAAAGAACTGCGGCGGCGTAACGTATCGTCTTTACGTTACACCGCCGCAAGTTTTCAGCGCAAGTGCCTGATTCACCAAGCACTTGCGTGTAAACTTACGGCGGTGTAACGTAAAGCCGTCCGGCGCAAGCCCGCCTAATTCAAATGGGGCGTGTACCATTTAAATTAGGCGCGTTCCCGCGCCGAACGTTCTGCGCATGCTCCGTGTGAAAATTTCCCGACGTGCATTGCGCGAAATGACGTCGCCCGACGTAATGTTTTGAATGGCGACGTGCGTAACGTACTTTCGTATTCCCGGACGTCTTACGCCAAAAATACAAAAATTTGAAATTCGACGCGGGAACGACGACCATACTTTAACATGGCTCGTCTAAAGTTAAGCCATGAAAAAGCAGGCCTAACTTTGCGACGGGAAAAACTGACTAGCGACGACGTAACGAACGCGTGTACCTTCGTGGATCGCCGTAAAAGCTAATTTGCATACCCGACGCTGGAAAACGACGCAAACTCCACCCAGCGGCGGCCGAAGTATTGCATCCTAAGATCCGAAGGCGTACGCCTGTCGGATCTTACCCAAAAGCCGTTGTATCTTTTTTGTGAATTACAAATAAAGATACAACGCGGCAAATTTGAAAATACGCCGGAGTATCAGTAGATACTCCGGCGTATTTCCTCTGTGAATCTGGCCCTAAGTGCCCCGTAAGCAAGTGGTTAAAAAATAACTAAATCGGATTTCTGCATTGAAACCTTTTAATCTGCAAATGTTGTGATCTTGCTTTCCATGGGACAACATTACACAGGAATTTTATTTGATTTCAGGTACATGATGAGCTTGTTTTTTTCCACCTATTAACTATGATCCATATTTCTCATCCATCCTCCAGGCTTTGTGACGTCGGTCATTTTCTGCTCCTTCCTATCGAGGAATGCCTTGGCCTCCGATTCCAGGGCTTCTGTTGGAGATGCAGCCTTAGGAGGTTCAGAGACCAAATGTCCGACTCCCTGTCTGTGCAGCTTTGAATACAATGATGAGTACAACATGTTCTGCAGCTCCCGAAATCTTTCCCTAATTCCCGATCAACTTCCCACTAACGTTCGATCTTTATGGATTGATGGCAACAACCTCACCACTCTGCCAAAGGAGGCGTTCAAAAATTTGTCTCAGCTCGATTTTCTAAACCTGCAGAGCAGCCAGTTGCATAGTTTGGAACAGCATGCCCTCCATGGGCTGAAGTCCTTGGCCCACCTACACTTGGAAAGGAACTCGTTGAAGTTTCTGGCTCCCAATACTTTTCTTCACACTCAGAATTTGGTGTCTTTGAGTCTCAACAACAATTACTTCACAAAAATCGAAGACGGTTTGTTTTCTGGACTTTCAAACCTTTGGTACCTGAATTTGGGCTGGAATTCGCTGGTGGTGCTCCCAGACACGGTGTTTCACGACCTGCCGAATCTCCGAGAGCTTATATTGGCTGGAAACCGCTTGACCTATCTTCATCCTCCTCTGTTCCTGAGTCTGGTTGAGCTCAAGGAGCTGGATTTAAGTGGGAACCTTCTGAGGGGAATAAAGGCTCACATCTTCACAAAGCTACACAAGCTCCAAAAACTGTATCTTAACCACAACATTATTTCTACGATTGCGCCAAGAGCCTTTGTAGGCATGAAATCGCTCCGGTGGCTGGATTTGTCTCATAATCGGATGTCAGCTCTTTCCGAAGACACCTTTGTTGGGTTGTTGAGCCTTCATGTTTTGAGATTATCCAACAATTCCCTTTCAAGTCTTAGGCCTAGGGTCTTCAAAGATCTCCACTTTTTAGAGGAATTAAATCTTGGGTATAATAAAATTAAAAGTCTTACAGAAAGGGCATTTGATGGTTTGGGTCAACTGGAGTTTTTGTCGTTAAACCACAACAACATTCAAGAGATTCGTCCTGGGGCCTTTTCTGGACTTCTCAGCGTGGCAGTGATGAACCATTCTGGGAACTGTCTCAAAACTCTCCAAGAACATTCTTTTCGAGGCCTTGGAAAGCTTCACAGCTTGCACTTAGAAAACAGTTGTCTCAGCAAAATAAAACCACACATGTTCTCAGGTCTTTCAAATCTCAGGAGGCTCTTTCTCCAGCGGAATGAAATTTCGGTTATAGACGATAACAGCTTGTCTGACCTTCAAGATCTGCTTGAACTTGACCTCCGGTTCAATAGGTTGACTCAGCTTTCGGCCAAATCTTTCACTGGGCTTAACGACCTCTCTTACCTTCTTCTTTCCAATAACCAAATGCTAACTATTTCTTCAGAGACCTTCAGTCCATTTCAGAGGCTTCATTGGCTTGACCTTTCGGATAACCAACTGAATTCCATGGCTGCTGATGTGTTCCAGCCTTTGTCGCACTTGAGGTATCTCAGTCTACAACGGAACCCTCTGAAAACCATTTCTTTAAGTTTCTTGCTCACAAACTCCCCATTGGAGCAGCTGTGGTTAAATGGAAATCATTGGGATTGCAGCTGC